>NC_045786.1:97222392-97422744 GCF_009873245.2 Balaenoptera musculus | reverse complement strand
TGTTTGCTGGCAATCTGTGTATCTTCTTTGGAGAAATGTCTATTTAGGTCTTCTGCCCATTTGTGGATTGGGTAGTTTGTTTTTTGGATATTGAGCTGCATGAGATGCCTGTATATTTGGAGATTAATCCTTTGTCAGTTGCTTCATTGAGAATATTTTTCTCTCCATTCTGAGGGTTTGTCTTTTCATCTTGTTTATGGTTTCCTTTGCTGTGCAAAAGCTTTTAAGTTTCATTAGGTCCCATTTGTTTCACTTTTGTTTTTCTTCCATTTCTCTAGGAGGTGGGTCAAAAAGGATCTGCTGTGATTTATGTCATAGAGTGTTCTGCCTATGTCTTACTCAAGAATTTTATACTGTGTGGCCTTACATTTAGGTCTTTAATCCATTTTGAGTTTATTTTAGTGTATGCTTTAAGGAGTGTTCTAATTTCATTCTTTTACATGTAGCTGTCCAGTTTCCCCAGTACCACTTATTGAAGAGGCTGTATTTTCTCCACTGTATATTCTTCCCTCCTTTATCAAAAATAAGGTGACCATATGTGCATGGGTTTATCTCTGGGCTTTCTATCCTGTTCCATTGATCTATAATTCTGTTTTTGTGCCGGTACCATACTGTCTTGATTACTGTAGCTTTGTAGTAGAATCTGAAGTCTGGGAGCCTGATTCCTCCAGCTCCATTATTCTTTCTCAAGATTGCTTTGGCAATTCAGGGTCTTTTGTGTTTCCATACAAATTGTGAAATTTTTTGTTCTAGTTCTGTGAAAAATGCCATTGGTTGTTTGATAGGGATTGCACTGAATCTGTAGATTGCTTTGGGTAGTGTAGTCATTTGCACAATGTTGATTCTTCCAATCCAAGAACATGGTGTATCTCTCCATCTGTTTGTATCATCTTTAATTTCTTTCATCAGTGTCTTAGAGTTTTCTGCATACAGGTCTTCTGTCTCTTTAGGTAGGTTTATTCCTAGGTATTTTATTCTTTTTGTTGCAGTGGTAAATGGGAGTGTTTCCTTCATTTCTCTTTCAGATTTTTCATCATTAGTGTATAGGAATGCAAGAGATTTCTGTGCATTAATTTTGTATCCTGCTACTTTACCAAATTCACTGATTTGCTCTAGTAGTTTTCTGGTAGCATCTTTAGGATTCTGTATGTATAGTATCATGTCATCTGCAAACAGTGAAAACTTTATTTCTTTTCCAATTTGGATTCCTTTTGTTTCTTTTCCTTCTCTGATTTCTGTGGCTAAAACTTCCAAAATTATGTTGAATAATAGTGGTGAGAGTGGACAACCTTGTCTTGTTCCTGATCTTAGAGGAAATGGTTTCAGTTTTTCACCATTGAGAATGATGTTGGCTGTGGGTTTGTCATATATGGACTTTATTATGTTGAGGTAAGTTCCCTCTATGCCTACTTTCTGGAGGGTTTTTATCATAAATGGGTGTTGAATTTTGTCAAAAGCTTTTTCTGCATCTATTGAGATGATCATATGGTTTTTATTCTTCAATTTATCCTTCAGTTTGTTAATATGGTTTATCACATTGATTGATTTGCATATATGGAAGAATTCTTGCATTCCTGGGATAAACCCTACTTGATCATGGTGTATGATCCTTTTAATGTGTTGTTGGATTCTGTTTGCTAGTATTTTGTTGAGGATTTTTGCATCTATGTTCACCAGTGATATTGGCTTGTAGTTTTCTTTCTTTGTGACATCTTTGTCTGGTTTTGGTATCAGGGTGATGGTGGCCTCGTAGAATGAGTTTGGGAGTGTTCCTCCCTCTGCTATATTTTGGAAGAGTTTGAGAAGCATAGGTGTTAGCTCTTCTCTAAATGTTTGACAGAATTCGCCTGGGAAGCCATCTGGTCCTGGGCTTTTGTTTGTTGGAAGATTTTTAATCACAGTCTCAATTTCAGTGCTGGAAACACAAGCTTTAAATGACACATTAAACAAGACGGACTTAATTGATATTTATAGGACATTCCATCCAAAAACAACAGAATACACTTTCTTCTCAAGTGCTCATGGAACATTCTCCAGGATAGATCACACCTTGGGTCACAAATCAAGCCTTGGTACATTTAAGAACATTGAAATTGTATCAAGTATCTTTTCTGAACACAACGCTATGAGACTAGATATCAGTTACAGGAAAAAAACTAAAAAATACAAACACATGGAGGCTAAACAATAAATAACAAACTGATAAATAACCAAGAGATCACTGAAGAACTCAAAGAGGAAATCAAAAAATATCTAGAACCAAATGACAATTAAAACACAATGAACCAAAACCTATGGGATACCCCAAATGCAGTTTTAAGAGGGAAGTTTATAGCAATACAATCCTACCTCAAGAAACAAGAAAAAGCTCAAATAAACAAGCTAACCTTACACCTAAAGCAATTAGAGAAAGAAGAGAAAAAAAAAAAAACCCAGAGTTAGCAGAAGGAAAGGAATCATAAAGATCAGATCAGAAATAAATGAAAAAGAAATGAAGGAAATGATAGCAAAGATCAATAAAACTAAAAGCTGGTTCTTTGAGAAGATAAACAAGATAGATAAACCATTAGCCAGATTCATCAAGAAAAAAAAGGGAGAAGACTCAAATCAACAGAATTAGAAATGAAAAAGGAGAAGTAACAACTCACACTGTAGAAATACAAAGGATCATGAGAGATTACTACAAGCAACTATATGCCAATAAAATGGACAACCTGGAAGAAATGGACAAATTCTTAGAAAAGCAAAACCTTCTGAGACTGAACCAGGAAGAAATAGAAAATATAAACAGACCAATCACAAGCACTGAAATTGAAACTGTGATTAAAAATCTTCCAAGCGGGGCTTCCTTGGTTGCGCAGTGGTAAAGAATCTGCCTGCCAGTGCAGCAGACATGGGTTCAAGCCCTGGTCCGGGAAGATCCCACTAGCCACGAAGCAACTAAGCCCATGTACCACAACTACTGAGCCTGCGCTCTAGAGCTTGTGAGCCACAACTACCGAGCCTGCATGCCACAACTGTTGAAGCCTGCGCACCTAGAGCCCGTGCTCCACAACAGGAGAAGCCACCGCAATGAGAAGCCCATGCACCGCAACGAAGAGTAGCCCCCACTCGCTGCAACTAGAGAAAGCCTGTGCACAGCAACAAAGACCCAATGCAGCCAAAAATAAATAAGTAAATAAATAAATTTATTAAAAAAAAAATCTTCCTACAAACAAAAGCCCAGGACCAGATGGTTTCACAGGCGAATTCTATCAAACATTTAGAGAAGACCTAACACCCATCCTTCTCAAACTCTTCCAAAATATAACAGAGGGAGGAACACTACCAAACTCATTTTACAAGGCCACCATCACCCTGATACCAAAACCAGACAAAGATGTCACACAAAAAGAAAACTACAAGCCAATATCACTGATGAACATAGATGCAAAAATCCTCAACAAAATACTAGCAAACAGAATCCAACAACACATTAAAAGGATCATAAACCATGATCAAGTGAGGTTTATCCAGGGAATGCAAGGATTCTTCAATATACACAAATCAATCAATGTGATACACCATACTAACAAACTGAAGGATAAAAACCATACGATCATCTCAATAGATGCAGAAAAAGCTTTTGACAAAATTTAACACCCATTTATGATAAAAATTCTCCAGAATGTAGGCACAGAGGGAACCTACCTCAACATAATAAAGTCCATATATGACCAACCCACAGCCAACATCGTTCTCAATGGTGGAAAACTGAAACCATTTCCTCTAAGATCAGGAACAAGACAAGGTTGCCCACTCTCACCACTATTATTCAACATAGTTTTGGAAGTTTTAGCCAAGAAATCAGAGAAGAAAAAGAAATAAAAGGAATCCAAATCAGAAAAGAAGAAGTAAAACTGTCACTGTTTGCAGATGACATTATACTATACATAGAGCATCCTAAAGATGCTACAAGAAAACTACTGGAGCTAATCAATGAATTCGGTAGAGTAGCAGGATACAAAATTAATGCACAGAAATCCCTTGCATTCCTATAGACTAATGATGAAAAATTAAGGAAACACTCCCATTTACCACTGCAACAAAAAGAATAAAATACCTAGGAATAAACCTACCTAAGGAGACAAAAGACCTGTATGCAGAAAACTATACGACACTGATGAAAGAAATTAAAGATGATAGAAACAGATGGAGAGATACATCATGTTCTTGGATTTGAAGAATGAACACTGTGCAAATGACTATACTACCCAAAGCAATCTACAGATTCAGTGCAATCCCTATCAAACAACCAATGGCATTTTTCACAGAACTAGAACAAAAAATTTCACAATTTGTATGGAAACACAAAAGACCCCGAATAGCCAAAGCAATCTTGAGAAAGAAAAATGGAGCTGGAGGAATCGGGCTTCCTGACTTCAGACTATACTACAAAGCTACAGTAATCAAGACAGTATGGTACCAGCAAAAAAAGAGAAATACAGATCAATGGAACAGGATAGAAAGCCCAGAGATAAACCCATGCACATATGGTCACCTTATCTTTGATAAAGGAGGGAAGAATATACAGTGGAGAAAATACAGCCTCTTCAATAAGTGGTACTGGGGAAACTGGACAGCTACATGTAAAAGAATGAAATTAGAACACTCCTTAAAGCATACACTAAAATAAACTCAAAATGGATTAAAGACCTAAATGTAAGGCCACACAGTATAAAATTCTTTGAGTAAGACATAGGCAGAACACTCTATGACATAAATCACAGCAAGATCCTTTTTGACCCACCTCCTAGAGAAATGGAAAGAAAAACAAAAGTGAACAAATGGGACCTAATGAAACTTAAAAGCTTTTGCACAGCAAAGGAAACCATAAACAAGATGAAAAGACAACCCTCAGAATGGGAGAAAATATTCTCAAATGAAGCAACTGACAAAGGATTAATCTCCAAAATATACAGGCATCTCATGCAGCTCAATATCCAAAAAACAAACTACCCAATCCACAAATGGGCAGAAGACCTAAATAGACATTTCTCCAAAGAAGATATACAGATTGCCAGCAAACACATGAAAGGATGCTCAACGTCACTAATCATTAGAGAAATGCAAGTCAAAACTACAATGAGGTATCACCTCACACCGGTCAGAATGGCCATCATCAAAAAAATCTACAAACAATAAATGCTAGAGAGGGTGTGGAGAAGAGGGAACCCTCTTGCACTGTTGGTGGGAATGTAAATTGATACAGCCACTATAGAGAACAGTATGGAGGTTCCTTATAAAACTAAAAATAGAACTACCATACGACCCAGCAGTCCCACTACTGGGCATATACTCTGAGAAAACCATACTTCAGAAAGAGTCATGTACCACAACGTTCTTTGCAGCTCTATTTACAATAGTCAGGACATGGAAGCAACCTAAGTGTCCACTGACAGATGAATGGATAAAGAAGATGTGGCACATATATACAATGGAATATTACTCAGCCATAAAATGAAACGAATTTGAGTTATTTGTACTGAGGTGGATGGACCTAGAGTCTGTCATACAGAGTGAAGTAAGTCAGAAAGAGAAAAACAAATACTGTATGCTAACACATATATATGGAATCTAAAAAAAAAAGAAAGTTTCTGAAGAACATAGGGGCAGGACAGGAATAAAGACGCAGACGTAGAGAGTGGACTTGAGGACACGGGGAGGGGGAAGGGTAAGCTGGGACGAAGTGAGAGAGTGGCATGGACATATATACACTACCAAATGTAAACTAGATAGCTAGTGGGAAGCAGCGCATAGCACAGGGAGATCAGCTTGGTGCTTTGTGACCACCTAGAGGGGTGGGATAGGCAGGGTGGGAGGGAGACGCAAGAGGGAGGGTATATGGGGATATAAGTATATACGTATAGCTGATCCACTTTTTTATACAGCAGAAACTAACACAACAATGTAAAGCAATTATACTCCAATAAAGATGTTAAAAAAAGAAAAGATTAAAAAGGATGTGAGGCACTCTCTGCCCTAAAGAAGTCATCTCAATGGGGTCATATGACAGACACAAGAAATAAAGGGAGACCATTGAGAATATAATTAAGTGCTACACTTAATTAGTTTACAGACCATTAAGTGCTACAGACCATAAGTGCTAAAGCAGTTTAGAGAAGTGAGAGACAGCTGTGTGAGCTGGGTGAGCAGAGCAGGGTTAGAAGAGGTGGAATGTAAGCTGCCCTGAGGGAATCAGAATAGCAGAGAGGAGCAGGGACAACACGAATAAAGGCAGGGAGTCTGGCCTGTTAAGAGAATAGACTCCTGCCTTAAGAAAAGAATTTCATGCCACAGTCTACAGCATTCTCCTTCCTTTTTCTTCTTCCTCTTCTTTTCCTTTCCCTCTCCTCTTTCTGAAGTTTAAAGAGACAATTTGAGATTACCAAGTCTTGTTACACACCTCCCAACACACACTCACACACACACATACACACAGAAACACACACGCACAGGCTCACACAGGTCTTTAGTGACAGAACCGGGAACTAGACTCAGACAAGAAATTAGACGGCATCATTTTGAGTCTGATATGCAATGCTTTCCTCACTAGGGCATAAGGCTAGCTAGATAGTGTGGGGACAGATTATAAAAGGTATGTATATCAGCCAGAGGAGTTCAGGCAGATGATGCTATAGACAAGGAGCCTCTGGAGGGAAGTACGTACTGAAGAGGTGTTGGGGATAACTATCTAATAATGTCTAAGACATTAACAGATTACTGTGTGTCAGGTTCTGCTAAGGCTCTCACATGAATATTCTTATCTAAGGCTCACAACAACTCTCTGGAGTGGTAATAAAGTTTATTCTCAGTTACAGTTGAAGAGATGGGTTTAGAGAAATTAGCTAACTTGCCCAAGGTGAGTAACAGTAGGACCAGAAGTTCTAAAACCTGAGTTCCTAAGGATCATGCTTTATTGCATCTCATATAAGTCTAGCTTGTGGTTTTTATAACTTTTTGCTTAAATACCCTGAAAACAATGGTTCTCAACTGGGGGTGTTTTGCCAACCCCCCCCAAGACATTTGGCAATATCTAGAAACACTTCTGGTTGTCACAGTGTGGGGAAAATAGTACTGGCATTAGTGGAAAGAGGCCAGGGCTGCTGCTAATAAGCATCTTACCATATAGGGTAGCCCTTCACAGCAAAGACCTATACAGCCACATATGCCAATGGTGCTAAAGTTGAGAAGCCCTGCCCTAAAAGAATTTTGAAAAATATGACCCTTTTACACATAGGTTGACATGTAAATATTTCACCATAAGTTTAAACAGTGGCAAAGGATTGTAATGGCAGGTATATCATTAAGTCTGATATTTAAAAATAAATATTTAACAATAAAAGTTATATCATTCTTTTAAAGGTATCCAATGATATTTAAGCACCATATCAAATTGATATCTAACATCATTTTTTTAAAAGATACATAAAAAAGGGTATTTCCATTCCACTTCCTCCGTGGAATATTATTGCAACATAATATAGTTTATGCTTATAAGACTTATGACACAACCATTTTCTCTGCAACAAAAGAAATACATTGAAATTTAAAAAATCATTTCCTGTGAACCTGAGACTCTAAGTCTGCTACTCCCAAACTATTTACCCAGGTGTGCCAGGGGCTCTTCAGTGAATCCGCAGGGGAACTGTGGGGTATTTTAAATTTGCAAGGGAAACACAGTGTCAATTACCAGTTTAGAAGTAGTTTATAGCTTCTACGTTAGATTGAACTACATTCTTTTGATAAGGTTACATTTTTGCAAAGCTGGTTTTTCGGCACTTGCTGTGATTCGAGAGCATGTCAGCGCGAAAGCCGGCGTGGGACAGGAAATGAGGGTGTGGTGCCCAACCCGATCCCCAGGTTTGAGCAGCTGTGCAGAGTACAACAGGTGCACACATCTCATTAAGTAATTGTGATTGTTTAAGAATGGAATTAAAAAAAAAAAAAAAAGAATGGAATTTAAAAATATTAATTCTTCTTTCACTTTATGTGTTTTATTGTTGCCAATGGCCACTATGTTGTTAGGATATAAATACTTATTATGTTGTTGGGATCTAAGCAGTAAATAAATGGAACCGATAGGTAATTCTTTTAGTCTGGGGACACTGGAAATATTGCTGGCTCATTAAGGGTGCCGTGAAATAAGAAAGTTTGAGAACCTTTGGTCTAAGTGTTAAAAACAGTCTTCTGGGTTGAGAGGTTATCAAAATGACTATTGGTATGTAATATATCAAAATGATATAATTATATTATAATCTTTGATTATATTAAAGATAAAAGTAGATTCCACATATAAGCGATATCATATGATATTTGTCTTTCTCTGTCTGGCTTACTTAAAAAAAAAAAAAAAAAAAAGATACAATGAGTTTATTTCCAAAACAGAAAGAGACTCACAGACATAGAAAACAAACTTATGGTTACCAAATGGGGAAGGGAGGGGGGAATAAATTAGGAGATTGGGATTAACATATACACAGTACTATATATAAAATAGATAAACAACAAGGACCTACTGTATAGCACAGGGAACTCTACTCAATACACTGTAATAACTTACATGGGGAAAGAATCTGAAAAAGAATATATGTGTGTGTGTGTGTGTATAACTGAATCACTGTGCTGTACACCTGAAACTAACATGATATTGTAAATCAAATATACCTCAATAAGAAAAAATAAAAGTAAAAAATTTTGGAAATACATCTCCAGTGGGTGTCACCCCCACCCCCCAATTAGTCATATATCTGTGGGTAAACAGTATTATATATCCATGGATGGATATTACAAATGAAGGTACAATTATATTCCTAGTTCCACTTTAACAGATGTAAGCACTAAATAATCTTGTTCACATACATATCTGAAGAGGTTTTTTTTATAGCAATGTCATTCAGTTCTCAGACTCCTGAATCATATGCTAAAAGTCATGTAGTACTCTAGCATCAACAATTATTTTTAATGATCCATCATCTCTATTAGGTAGTGTTTCAGTTTTGTTGAAACACTGATTTTCTAAAGAATATGTTATCCAATCATTAGAGTTATTCACTTTCTCAGCTCCAGAATTGCGGCCCTAGATGTTTACAACCTGGGACAATGAACCGTATCAATATTTGGGAAGGTTGAGAGGTGTGCTCTTCTGCTGTTAATTGGAAGAAGGGCTACTATGGAAGGGAGATGGGAGGGAGGGCCTGCCTGTCCATGCTGGTAAGTTCTGAAGAAGATCCATTTTAGGAAAGAACACATGGAAGGTGGGGACATGGAAATCAGTCCCCTTAAAACTGACTGCACCCACATTACCCTGGAAAGCCTCTGCATAGGCCTAGGGGCACTCATTCCCAGGTGTGGAGACTACTGCTGACCTTGGGGAAGAGAAGTTTTACTCCAAGACGTGGACACCATGATGTACTCAGCCATACCCATATGGACGGTGGCGCTAATAGGCAAAGCATTTTTGGATCACTTCCTTCTTTCCTTTTCCTTTCTTGAGGGGCAGCTGAACGTGGCCTCTGAAGTCAGATTCCAGGGTTTAAGTCCTGATTTTCCTACTTGTCAGTTTTCTTTGCACAGGTTACTTAATTTTGTGTTTCAGCTTGCTAATGTGTAAAATGTGGATTATAATAGCATTTAGCCCATAGAATGGATGAGAGAGTTAAATTAATTCAGGAAATAAAGCTCTCAAGAATAGTGCCTGGCATATGACAAGTACTCCATGTCAACTGTTGCAGAGGTTCAACTGTACCCCTTTGGGGGAGTCCTGCCCTCCATCCTGGAAGGCCTAGCAGGGCCAGGGTGGGGTCCGAGGGAAAGGGAGCCTTTGTGGTCAGTTCTTAAGGAGAAGACTCTAGTTTCTATACCTGAAGCCCATAAAGTACAGAGATTAAGAGAACAGACTTACTATAGACTCAGAGGAAAGGAGTCAAGGAACAAGCCACTTGAGTTTCCTCTGTTCTAGACAAAAGGAGCCTTCATGAGTTTGCAGGAATTTGGAGCCAAATTGCTGATCTATAACAAACAGTGGGCATTAGCTTATGTTGAATGTGTTTCAAATAGAAGTGGGGAGTCTACACTGGACTCAATTAAGCTGACAAGACTGGAACTAAAATGGCAGAAACTAAGAAAGAATCTAAGTTCTAAAAAAGAACTAAATGTTTCTTCTCTTTTGTTCTCCAGCATTAAGCACATCTGTACATCATCCTGCATTTCCTTATCTGCTCAACAAAGCAAACTGTCTGGTTTTGTCTCTTTTTCCTTAGAATAGTTTGCTAGGTATTGTCTAGTTAATACCCAGCATTTAGGTAAAGTTTGCATTTCTCTGATCTGCTGGAGCTGGGCATTGGGGAGGACAGAAGAGATAACCTTGATGCCAGAAGATGAGTTAGGCTGAAAAATCCATAAAATAATGTCATAAGATGCTGAGGGTTCCCAAGGAGAAGGATTTGTGAAGACAGACATCTCCAAATTGGTGGCAAAGACTGTATTGCTAGGCTGACTCTTTCATTTTCATTTGCTATTTCCCCTGCTGCTCTACTTGGTAAATAGGCAATTAGGGTAATGAAAAAGACTTGAAACTGGGAAGGAATTAGGAATTTTTGCAATCAGAGAAGGGCTTCGGTGATTTATATAAACCCGAGTCAAAATAGTCGCCTTTGAGCAAGGAGGGAGACATTCATGCTTTGTTCCCATACCAACAGGAATCAGTAAGATTAAGATTTGGAAGCTTAATATGTTTTTGTCTTCCTTATGCTACCCCAGGACCCTAAGAAGCCATGCCGACCAGCTGTGGGAAACAGAAAAAAATCCCCAAATCAATACTTGGAGAGTCAATGGGGGTGAAGTGATAAACGTGGTGGATAATGAGATAGTAGTCAAGAATTTGGAAATATTGGTTCTGATCCTCTTCACCATGGCTAAAAGATAACTCTGTGAGAGTGTCATCAACTACTGCAAGTCCTGATGGCAGAGGGACTTTAGGGGATCTGGTGCATCAAATGTATGTAGGGTAGCTTGGCGGCATCATAACTAGAGAAAGGCTAGCTGTGGAAATGAGCACCTGCAGGAGACCCATAAGTGTGAATATGATGGTTTTAAATCCACTGGGTGGTGAGGCAGGCCAATGAAGTTACCTCTAAACTTAAAACAAAATATAATGGTGGCTAGGAGGTTTGGTGCTCATTCTCTAGACACAGGGTAGGCTGTCAATACACTCCAGCCAAAGAACACCAGGAACACACTTGCAGTTGAACAAGTTGGGCTTATTACTCATTGCAGTGAGGCAACACACACCACAGAGAGCCTTAGGGCATCTCAGTAAGAGGGTATAGAAATAACCTGTTATGAGATTTGGGTTTTTGTTGGGTTACTCAGGGGATGGTCTAAGCCAGTAAAAGATTTGCTCTAGCTTGGACGCTGTCAGTGGGGGCAATTCTTTAATTGGGTATCTCAGTAAGTCTTATCTACAGAGAAGGGAGACTCGAATAAGTATAAAGTTGTAATTGGTAAAGAGGTAACAGTTGCTCATTTTGGCTGAGAGAGGGGTATTTGGTATTTTGTAGTTGGCGTGGTGACCTTGTTTTTGTCTGTGCTTAGGCAAAACTATGACATGGCCTTGTTTATCATGATCTCAGAGCGACCTTGTCTGAAGCTGGAGTTCTGTGAGATTTTTATATCTAAGAGGAGAGCCACACGGCTCACCTGCGAGTACCAGCCACCTCTGAATGTCAAGGGCTATCCCCTCTCGCGTCCCCGTCCCCACTCATTTTAGACCGGATCCAGCCACTATTCTGGACTAGGTTGGGAGCTTAGGGAACTAGGAAGGGGCTATTTGAAGAGTCAGGTTAGAAACTGTAGAATGCAGAGCTAGGCAGGCACCAGATAAGTGCCAGATGTAGCAGAAGTAGGCAGCTCACACAGGTGACAGCCATAAGGGCTAGTGAGTATGCCTGAGCCAAGGCAGTTACGCATCAGGGGACACTTCATATGGGGCTCCAGCAGAGGCTGCGTTTCCTAGGTCTTCCATCTATGGCTATCCTGGCTTCCTGAGGTGTGCCCTGTTCTCACAGCAGAACACTTTGGACATTAAAAAGCATGAAACATGTATTTGACTTCTGATCCTTTGGTGTGCAGAATCCTTCTTATCCCTTCAAGACAGCCAAGTCCATATTGACTTATGGAAGATTAGAATTGGAAAGCATTATACAGGTGTTCTTTCTATCACAATACTGCCTGTCAATTGTTTGACTGTGGTAGATTTACAAAGATCTTTATTAGGTTAAGTGAAAAAAGTCTGTCCTGTAACTTTAACACATGGTCCTTGTGCCTGTTGGAACCACATAGTCTACTCTGTCTCTCACGTGACAGCCTTCCAAACATTAGAGGACGGCTATCACACCCTACTCCACCCTGCCTTGTAGTGTCTCCTCATGAGTGCTAGGGAAGCACTGGGATTGCTTCCCAGGGCTGAGTTAGGCCTTATGTAGAGGCGCCAAGCTCCTCCTGGGGCAGTTTGTCTGTCAACAGAGAAACTGACACCCTTTGAGGCAGGGATGGAGGCCCTATTAACTTCATTCATGATACAACGAGACATTTCAAAATTACTTTTTAAAAAATCCACTTCTGCTCTGGGGTTTCTCTAAACCTGACTGAAAAATCAAATGCTTCCCTGCTGCCTCCATTCACCCTTAGGCTTCAATCCATTCATTTCAGCAGATGTCAGGATGGAAGTGCAGGCTTGGGGTCAGCCTCTGTGTACTCTGAGGCAGCCCCAGCTGCCTGAGCTGCAGAGCTGCTGCACCCTTGGTCTTCGTGCTCAGGTCCAGCATTGCGCTCCCTCTGGAAGTGCCCAACGTGCTGTGCTTCAAGAAAAGAGTGTGAGGCTGGGGTATGCATGTGAACTCAGCCCCCCAGGATAGTAGCACTTAAGTGGGTACTGTTCACTGCAGATCTAGCTGGTACTGACTCCTAGAAGCCTACATACAACAGGCTCTGCACTGGGCCAGATAATTCCCCAAAGCCAGTTGCCCCATGTCTCACGGACTATTTTTTTGAAGTTTTCTCATGATAAGAATCATTTAATGAGTGTTTTCTAGTGGTTGGCATTGTGCTAAATATTTCTTTAACCCACACAACGGACCTATGATGTAGGTTCTATTATGATACCCATGTGGAAGCTCATTGAGGTCAAGCGATTTATCCAGTAAGGAGCAGAACCTGAGAGGCCACTATACTGTGGCAGGAAGGCTCACAGTCAGTTCTATAGGCTAGTTATGCTTTTGTGTCAGAGACAACAGAGTAAAGGGTGTGGGCACTGTGCGGGCGCTCACTCAAAGGACGGGATGTGACGGTGATGGACTGTGAGTCCTGAAATGGAGATTCTGGAGGGGTGTAATTATTGCCATAAGAGCTATAGGATCTGAAAAGCCTCCAAGCTTACGAAGACCTTCATATCCTTTCAGGATGATCTCTTGAAACGTGAACCTTGGATGCCAGGTACACATGACCAAAGAAGTCATCTATGACATTTCTAATTCCTTTCTTAATTTAGAGGATAGAACCATTGCAGGTGAGCATTTTTGCTTTAGCTTGGGAAAGGGAGTAGAAAGAGAAGGAAAGAGTGAAAGAAAAAAAACAATAGGGAGTATCCTGGACTGATCTGCAGGCTTCAACAGTGAAAGAGGAAAATTAAAATCATTCTCCCCATCACAAAAAAAAACCCCCAATATCACGAGCACTTTGGTTACAGAGTACACTAAGCATAGCCTCCAGAATCCAGCTCCATTTGACAATGTAACACTATGTAATGCAGACTATTTTAAAAAATCATCTCCTAGCTGCTAATTTAGAAGTGGTGTAAAATAATGGAAAACTATGAGCTTGGAAACCAGAATATCCTAGTTCAAATCCCAGCTCTGCCTCTTTTTAGCTTCATGACATTGTACATGTGATTGAATTTCTATGAGCCCTGTTTTCCTCACCTATAAAATGAGTATAATAGTATCTTCCTCATAGGGCTGTTGAAAAGATTAAATGGAATGATGTATCTAAAACAACTAGCACAGTGCTGCTAGCCCATCATCAAACCCTTGCAGAGCTGGTGGGAGAATGAAATGAGGTAGTGTATGTAAAGGGCTTAGCATTGCAGCTAGTCCATACTAGACTCAGTAATACTGTATCATAAGATAATGGTTAGTGTCACCATGCCCTATGAGGAAGGCAACCTGGGTTAATGGTAAAAACACAACACCAGAAATCAATAGTCCAGTGCTTTTTAGCTATGTGATTTTGGACCAGTCACTTCACTTTTCTGTACCTCAGTCCCAACAGTGGCTCCTGTCCTGTTTATTTTACAGTTACTATAAACTCAGAGGAAAAACTATGGGGGAATCTTTTAAAAAATATAAAGTGGGTCACAAATGCAAGAGACTAATATGAAATGATGAGTTAGTATACAGGCTGAAGCATGTTGTCGAAATATTTTAGGGTTTCATCTTCGAATGTGTAAGCTTGAAAATGATATGTTATTTTTTCTCCATAAAACTTCCTCTCTGTCTCCACAGTTAGACCTAGAACCACTTACAATCCTCAGAGGTGATATGACCAGGTCAGACAGAAGAGCTATTTAGTATTTCCATGTAGGACATTTCAAAATCTGACCTGCCCAGTCTTCCCTCCCAGCCCAGGTCAATGTTTGTTTTTCTCTATTATTGATACTACCATTCTCCAAGGCTCCTGGAGGCCTTGGGATTTTTTTGATTCTACCTCCAAATCCTGATCCTATGAGGAATATGCACTCTTTCTTCAATGTTTCAATGTGTTTTCCAGATTTGACTTTTTTCTCTTCATTCTGTACCCAATACTCTTTTCCAGGCCCTTGGTTACCCACACCCAAACTACTACACCATTCCGCAAGGGGCTAGATCTTGAATTTTTCTTGTCCTGGGCCATGATGCAGACCAATTCCATGATTAACCCCCTTTGAATATCATTTGACATGTGATTCACCCACACAGGAACTCTCAGTGGCAGTGCATCAGAAATCCCCTAGCCAGATATTTGAAGTTCTTCATGGCTGGGTCCACTTTACTCTCCATCCTCATCTCTCTCTTCTCTATTGTACAGCCACCTGGTTAGAGCGATGCCGGCCTCTGAACTCTCCCTTGTGCACTGCGTGTTCACTTCTCCTCAGTGCCTTTGCTCTTGAGGGTCCCCCACCTTGGAATACTCCTCCTTTTTTCTCTACTGAGGAACCTATATGCTGCATTTCTTTTGAGGCCCAGAGTAAGAATCAGTTTCTCCAAGGAGTCTTCTCCAATTTATCTTGCCCAATACTTTTCATTTCTTTATATTTTGCATCCTTAGCATTTAGCCAAGCACTGCTAGCATGCATGACGTATGGAGCCTTGTAATTTTTCTCTAGTGTGCCAGGAACACAACACACAGTTAATAGACACTTGTTGACTTGGCTTCATGCCTTGTCTTCTCCATTCAACTGTAATTTCCTTTAGAGTGATGCTTGTGTCTTATATTGCTTCTGACACCCCATAGAATCTAGTGCAGGGCTCTGCTAGTAGTGGAAACTTCATTAACATTGAAAATGAATGCATAAATGATAAGGGAAATAGCTGGACCCTGAGGTCCTAGAGCCTCCTCCACCCCCTGGCTTCTGGGGGCTTATAAGACCCATCTGCCTCACCTTTTTAGCTTCCGCCATGATGGGAAGCTGGAGACAGATGGAAATTGGTAAGAACCAAAGGTTCACTCATCTAAAATGAACTGGCTGTGGAGCAGGTATGTAGTTCTCAGCAGGGTACCAGGGCAGCACCACACCCTCAGTTCTTCCCAGCAGCTGCGATTGTTTAAGGAGCCTCAGAATACAGGTTCCTGCCTTGATGAGGGAAACACAAAGGATCTCATTCCTGGCGTTGGAATAGACAAGTGGGGAACACAAGGCTTCTTTATCCCCAGCTGCTTCCTGGCCCTCCACTTCTCTCCACACTGAAGTCACTGAGCAGGTAAGTGAAAGTGATAAAATCTGTGCAACCTCAAGTTGATCAAATCCCATTGATTGTATTTCAGTTCCAGCCCGAGCACCGCCACAGCCCAAACTCTGCAAGTCTATCATTTGTAATAGAGCAACAAGCCCTGACTGACCCTCCAGATACCCAGATACCAATCTCTCTCCACTCTTGTTCACCGTCCACATTGCCACCAACGTTATCTTTCTGGAAAAAGAAGAATCCACACACAGTCATTTGGCTGTTACTACCTCTGCTGACTCTCACTGCCTACAGGAGAAAGTTCAAATTAATGAGGTGGTCATGCAAGTCTTCAAAAATTTGGTTTCACCTCTCTCCAACCTCCCCTAGCATTACTTCACTCCACACATTCTAGGAACTAACAAGCAGAATTTCTGAATATTCTCAGATTAGGCCATACCCTTTGCCAAGAACGTCTGTCAGTTTTATTCATTTATTTTCTGGCTACTCAGTTTATGAACCCCTTTCCTATTTGGGGAGAATCCCAAGGCGTGAGTTCGGGTGGGAGTCCAAGGGTATTCTCACCGGGGAGCACTGAGGGTATGGGTGTACCCTCTGGCTTGGTCACTTGAGTGTTCTAGCCCAGGACTTTGAAAGATACAGAGGCCATTGATAATCCATTCTGCTAGTGGCAGTGGCAGCAGCATTCTGTGTGCAAGGACAGTGGTGGGGTCCAGTGACTGGGGTCCTGACACGCTGCTCCTAGGTTAAGAGCCAGCCCTTTAGCACCAATCCCTTGATTGCTGCCAGTTTTCCAGCCCTAGTTCCAGCTTTTCTGTTGACTCTGAGCTATCAGCCATGCATCTCATGAATTCCTTTTCCAATTAAGTTGGCCAGAATCAGTGGAAGCTGGTTATAACAAAGAATTCTCAGTTGTTCACTTTTCATGATTACATAGCTTTGTATAAGCTTTCCTCCCCACACACAAGAAAGGTGGTTACCTCCTCCCTCTCTTCTCCAGGACGCAACTCCCACTGATCCTTCAAGACTCATTTCAAATGGTATTTCCTCACTGTGGCCTTTTCCTATTTCCTGGGGTTTAGTCACTCCCTGCAGTGGGATCCAATAGCACTTTTTGCACTATATTAAATGCTGTTACAATGGGCACTGCAGTGGAACTGTCCCCTGACCTGCCTGTCTCTCCCATTTCACTATCAGTTACTTGAGGACAGTGGCTGTGTCTTATTCTTGGAATCACACACAGTGCTTGACACATAACAGGCGAGTAAAAGGCACTTATCATTTTGGGAACTGCTCACCATTTTGCTCCCTTTCTATATTTGAGGGAATTATTCACTTTATGAGTCTCGATGCTATTAAAGTAACCAGACTGGGCCCAAGACAGAGTCAGTCATGCTAAGCCCCACATTAGCAAGCCCAGATTTAATTATGATTCTATGCTTAACTCTCCCAGAAAAGGCAGTCCTAGGTCAGCCAATTGGCTTTTGCTTAGTTACCTGACCTGGCTCTAAGACTTCCCTTTGTTCCACATAAGGAAACGAACCCTGTTTTAACCAATCAGCAAACACCCAGGATATCTCGTTTGTTCCTGCTCACTTTGGCCTATAAAATTCTCTTGCTTTATTCAGGTCTTCAGAGCTCCTTTCTCTCTGCTAGATTGGATGTTGCCTGATTCAGGAACTGCTGAATAAAGCCAGTAAGATCTTTAAAATTTACTCAATGGGATTTTGTTTCTTAACAGTTTAAGACAGAGTACACCTCCCACTAAGAAGTGAAAACCTTGGCAGTTTTATATCCCTAGCTCTGTAGATAGGGCATGGGCATGAGGCCTGGGGTGGACCAATCAAATGAATGCTCCCCAGGGTGCCTTTGACACAAAGCTGAAGAGACAGCCAAGAATCCACTGGAAAATTTTGCAGAACAGCAAACAGAATGGAATGGAAATTTTCCTTTCTTTGATATGTCCTTCCTCCATCTCTGTGCCCCCAGTTTCCCTACCCATTCTACTAGATTAAAGGAAGCCCTTGGCTTCGTACTCTAGAGAAGATATAATAAAGACATTTACATGAATTTGTTAATATCTAGTGGTAGCAAAATATTACCTTTCTAAGAAATATTTGCTTTTGAAAAGGGGCAATTCTATAGCTTAAGTGAACAACTCCATAATGGTGGCATTTTGCATATATAATCCAAGTTAGTAGGGAGGTATTTTATAGCAGAGAGACCACAGTGGCATTCCTATACTACAGAATATGGGTGATCACCCAGCTGTCTATTTGTAAGACTGATTCTGCACGTATGTAGTGCTTATTTGCATGGTACTGTGTTGGGGATTTTCTATGTGTGTTTAAAGGATAGATCTGTGCAGAACTGGCTTGGCAGGGGTGGGCAGGTAAAAATTAGAGGCTACCAACAAATTGGACTGCATCCTTCAAGAAATCCATGCTTCTGTAAATCAAATGTCTCCTGCTCTAATGCATACATCCTTTTGATAAGTGCTGATTGATGGAGGCAAAAGGCAAGAAGACCACAAGAGCACAATTCTTTGGGTTGCTGACTCAGCTGTCCATTCCCCAGTTTCCAGGCAGCTGAAGAGAATACATTCTGTTTGGGTTCTAGGCAAGGAGAGAGGGTAAAACAAAAGCCAATATTTGTAGCGTTTATAAGCCATCCTCACATGTGTCATCTCATGTAATCCTTGTATCAGTCCTGAGATGTGGACGCTAAGCCCCATTTTGCAGATGAGAAAGCTGAGGCTCCCAGAGTTAGGTGACTTCTCAGCGAAGGGGAGGGCCATCTAGAGGGAGTCATGCTCCATGCACATGCACATACGTGCTCCGACTGAGCTGAGTGAATTTACCAAACAGGTAAGGAGACAAGGGAAAGACTTCAAATCAGACCTGACATGGAACCAGAAGAGCCCTCCAGCATGGTGCATGGCCAGACGCAGTAGCACATTTTTACCTTGTCGTGTTTTATACTGCTTTGAATCTTCCTGAAGCTAGCTGACTAAAGGAGATCCATTTGAAAGTTCAACCAATACTCATTAGCCCACCTCACACAGTTCAGTTTCATTTGGATCAATGTCGTGCACTTCATTTCTTCTTGCCTACAGTTCTGACATGAAAGTTAGCCTTAATCTGCCGACTCATTCTGATGAGACTGCTTTGGAAGTCACCCCAAAGTCACTATGGCTAAATGGGATGTGGCTGTTAAGATAGAAATGCATTTCAGTTAATACCTCGGCTGCACTGAAGCTAAGCCAGTGCCAGCCCTAATTCCTAAAGGAAAACAAATCCACAATAATCCACCTTCTAATTCTGCACAGACTGGCACAACACCAAGTCGTATCAGCTGTGAGTCCTCCTTCCTTCACACCGAGGCCCAGACCAACCCCTCACAGGCATTCACTGAATTTGAGGTCAGCGAGTCAACAGTTCCCTTGGTTTATCTGAAATGAGAGCATTTCCTCTGATGAGAGAAATAAGCTCATTCTTTTTCAACGAAAAATCAACCTGACTTGAGCTGTAACCAAAGCGAGCTGTTTTGCAGGTGTCAGGCAAGGCTTTGCTGGGTTAAATTTGGCTTTATCTTATTTTCTTTCGAGTATCCTTGATCTTCATTTTCTTCCAGGCTTTGAGGAAAGGTCTTGATATTTACTCATTCCCAGTGAGCTGGAAATGACTGAGGAGAGGGTCCATTACTTTCTAGAAATATTCACATGTGCATGTTTGCATGGCCCACACAGCCTAAAGCATTTACTATCAGGCCCTTTACAGAAAATGTTTGCTGCTGCCTCTAGGTAGACTGCTGAGCAGCAAGCAAGTAGTTCCCAAGAAGAAAGCAGTTCACAAGGGGAACGATATATCCTTTCAACAACAAATGTGTCTGGGTGAGCAAAGCTTTTACTTCAGTTAGCTTCTCCCTTGCTAGCATTAAACATAGGTTCCACTCTATGACATAAATCACAGCAAGATCCTTTTTGACCCAACTCCTAGAGAAATGGAAATAAAAACAAAAATAAACAAATGGGACCTAATGAAACTTGAAAGCTTTTGCACACCAAAGGAAACCATAAGCAAGACAAAAAGACAACCCTGAGAATGGGAGAAAATATTTGCAAATGAAGCAACTCGCAAAGGATTAGTCTCCAAAATTTACAAGCAGCTCATGCAGCTCAATATCAAAAAAACAAACAACCCAATCCAAAAATGGGCAGAAGACATGAATAGACATTTCTCCAAAGAAGATATACAGATTGCCAACAAACACATGAAAGAATGCTCAACATCACTAATCATTAGAGAAATGCAAGTCAAAACTATAATGAGGTATCACCTCACACCAGTCAGAATGCCATCATCAAAAAATCTACAAACAATAAATGCTGGAGAGGGTGTAGAGAAAAGTGAACCCTCTTGCACTGTTGGTGGGAATATAAATTGATACAGCCACTATGGAGAACAGTAAGGAGGTTCTTTAAAAAACTAAAAATAGAACTACCATACAACCCAGCAATCCCACTGCTGGGCATATATCCTGAGAAAACCATAATTCAAAGAGTCATGTACCACAATGTTCATTGCAGCACTATTTACAATAGCTAGGACATGGAAGCAACCTAAGTGTCCATCAACAGATGAATGTATAAAGATGATGTGGCACATATATACAATGGAATATTACTCAGCCATAAAAAGGAATGAAATTCAGTTATTTGTAGTGAGGTGGATGGACCTAGAGTCTGTCATACAGAGTGAAGTAAGTCAGAAAGAGAAAGACAAATACCATATGATAACACATATATATGGAATCTAAAAAATAAAAAAAAAGGTTACGTAGAACCTAGGAGCAAGACAGGAATAATGACGCAGATATAGAGAATGGACTTGAGGACACGGGGAGGGGGAGGGGGAAAGGTAAGCTGGGACAAAGTGAGAGAGTGGCATGGACATATATACACTACCAAATGTAAAATAGATAGCTAGTGGAAAGCAGCCGCATAGCACAGGGAGATCAGCATGCTGCTTTGTGACCACCTAGAGGGGTGGGATAGGGAGGGTGGGAGGGAGATGCAAGAGGGAAGAGTAATGGGAACCTATCGTATATGTATAACTGATTCACTTTGTTATAAAGCAGAAGCTAACACACTATTGTAAGGCAATTATACTTCAATAAAGATGTTTAAAGAAAAAAAAAAAAAAAGAGGGAGGAGATATGGGGATATACGTATATGTATAGCTGATTCACTTTGTTATAAAGCAGAAACTAACATACCATTGTAAAGCAATTATACTCCAATAAAGATATTTAAGAAAAAAATAAAAATAAAATGCAACAGAAAAGACGAAAAACAGAACAAAACAAAAACATAGATTCCTCCCAGGGATAGGAGGCCATAGAAGACTTCCCAGGGCAGTGTACCTTGGGGTATCTTCCCTCCAAAATACTTGCTAAGGCAGGGTGCAGATGATCTCACCCATGGTTGGGCAAATGTGCAGTGGCTTTTGGGTGGCTTCCAAAAAGTGACACTGCTCTGGTGCCCAGCTGCCACCACAATTTTGACTTAAGGGCTGCATAAATAACTTTAGCTGGTTATGTCTAAATCTCCCAGAAAAAAAAACTCCTTCAAGTTATCTTTTGGATAAAGGTGGCTTTTTTTTCTTTTAATGTATTCATTTATTAACTCATTTGTTCCATAAACATTTGTAGAGCACCTACTATATACTAGGTACCAGGCATACAAAGAAGACTGAAATACAACCACAGTCCCTGTTTTTCAGGGGCTCATGGTCTTGTGGAGAAACAGATAATGGTTGAAACAGACAGTTTAAACATAGGATATAGTTTTATAATAAAGGTACAAGTAAGATGCCTGTGGGAGCTCAGAGAACATTAGAATTTGGGATGGAAATGGTGGGAACTAATGTTTCACTATGTACTAAGTAAATCTAATGACAAGTCACTTGATTACACAGAGAATTTTGAAGAAAAGTAAGACTGACACCACATAATGGGCCCCTCCGTAATACTTGTGGATTTCTGAAAGTTCCGAGCTCTTTCTCCCTGAACTAGTTTGCTAGGGCTGGCACAACAAAGTACCACAGACAGGGTAGCTTAAACAGAAATCTATTTCTCACAGTTCTGGAGGCTAGAAATCCAAGACCAGGGTGTCAGCAGGGTTGGGTTAGCATCTTTTGAGAACTCTCTCCTTGCCTTGTACATGACTGTCTTCTCCCTTCTACCTTTGTGCTAGTAATTCTACTTCTTGATCCTAGGGAAGGAGAGTTGAAGGTAAAAACTGTTTTTTTCTTTTCCTTTAAATAGAAAATCTGTAAGACACTAAAGCACAAGGCCTTTGGTATCCTGCTAACAAAATGTTACATAAAAAAGAGGTGAGGGGGTGGGACTTCCCTGGCGGTCCAGTGGTTAAGATTCCACACTTCCACTGCAAGGGACACGGGCTCAACCCCTGGTCAGGAAACTAAGATCCCACGTGCCAGGGGGTGTGGCTCCCCCCCCCCCAAAAAAAGAAAGAGAGATGGGGGCCATTCCCAATGCTTTGAACTCAAGAGCACAGGGCACCAGGAGCAGTGCCCAGCAAAGTGGTAACTGTGACAGGAGGACCGGTTGCTACAGGGCTACCAGGAGGGGCCGGGAAAGAAGTGGTGAACAGCTCATGGTATCTGACCAGATCTGCCTTCACGAGCATCTGTGAGACTAGAACACTCTGAAATATTTGGTTAGAAGGACTTTGCAGGGGGCTGAGATCATGCAGTGAAATAGGTTACAGTAGATTTTAGATAAAAGGATTATGGGTATTAGTGGTGTTGCAATTATACCAATAGGAAGTAAAGTTTACAATCTGTATTCTTCCTGTTTGTAATCTTATTTTCAGATTTACTTATTTTTGTCTATTTTTAAACGTCTTTCTTCCTTCTCTTTATCATTGAACAAGTATTCAGCAAGTATACCTAGGAAGGAAGAAAATATGGCTATCTGCCTTCTGGTGAAGGCAGGGGAAATTGGGTAAAATCTGCCTTAACATCCTAAGTTGGCTCAGTCAGTCTCCAGGCTCAGATCTAGCCCAAATCTGAGGTTTCAACCAGCCTTGGTTTCAAAAGAAATCTTTTAGTCCTGAGTTTCTCAAAATTGACCAATGTGTGAATCTTTCTTAAAGGAAAAAATAAGTGCACACAGAATTCCAGCATGAACTGACATTTCTAATGTTACCTAAATATAAACATGCGTATATTTATGGCTCTTATGTAAATACAAAACCCAAATTTGTACATTAAGTACAAACAAAATACAAGACTAATGAAAATTAAATTTAAAATACCAATTAAATATGATAAATAATGATTTGCAGAAGCAAAACATGATTTTGGGTTTAATGCTAGAAAGAAGTAGCCTCTGGTACAATTCTAAATTTAGTAATTTTTGTATTTCAAAATGAAAGCATTAAAGCAGTGAATGCTGGTTTTCATAAGTAGCTATTATAAAATGGTATTAGTAGTAATAATCAAAATATTTTTATAGAATTGAATAAAAGAATGCTCTATTGTCTATTTGTCACTCTGCTCACTGTCAATCACTGTTGTCTCAAGGTGGTATATTCACGACTGGTATCCGTGCGGGGTATCCATTCACAAAGCAAATATTGTAAGATTGCTATGCTATGAGAATGTGATGACTCCATTGTCCCATCTTTCTATAGTCAACTACCAAAGATTTAGGGCAGCACTCAGCAACATCACCGACCCCTTGCAGGGTTAGAACATAAACACAATTTCAGGTACCTATAGCAAGTGGCATCTTAATTTTAAGGTATTCAGATGATCAGAATTGTGCTAACATACTGTTTAGAATGACATGACAGCATAACATTAAAAATATTCATTAAAACTCTTGGACTCTTGAGGATACAACTATGGTCCTGTGCCCCATTTTGATAAAACACTTTTCGTTTATCACAGTCCGTCAAGAGAAAGAGGCCTATTTCCCTAAACATCTGGGGTCCATCAAGGAGGGCACTGGGCAGGGCCAGAAGGTGGCAACCCTTGGGAAATGAGAAGTAGGCTGCCTACTAAAAAGTGTTCATTTCTTGTGATGATGAAGTCAGCTCTCTCTTATTGACTTCTACTTCTCCCCTTGTTCTGAGAAGTCTTTGACCCTGGCTAAGATGTTTAAAGTCAGCCGTCTGAAGCACCTTTTGCTTGCTGGGGGGAAAACCATGAGTTTGGTTTGAATATGGCAGTGGAAGAGTTCTGTCCTCTTGTTATTCCATCAGAATTCACATCTGTTAACCTCTGGGGCATCACACCAAAACCATCTGCTCAAGCGGTATTTTCTAGGGCGACTGGGAGCGAGGGCGAAAGGGACAGAGAAAGGGTGAACTGGAAAACCTTCCTTTGGCCTTTCAGGATGCTAAGAGGCATCTGGGTTCCACTGGTGCCTGAGGTCCAAAGAAGAAATATTCCTGTCTTCTTCAGACTCAAGTAAAGGTGAAAGTCAAGTTTTGGGGCACCAGAGGAGGGCTACATAATTCTCTTTAACCTATAATTTTTTGAAAGAGATTAAGAAAACCCTTGAGAACTTATAGGTATATAAAATTTGGGTCATGCATAGATCAGCCACGAAAAGTGAAATATCGCAGGTGATCAAGCCACATGAGTGAAAATCTCAAATAGCCCTTGATTCAAATAGTCAACCTGACGCTTAGGGGGAAAAAAAGCATTTCTACATTGACAGAAACACCACTATCCCCCGCTCCTGCAACTGAGTTCTCTCTTTGTGGGTGCATGATTAGTACAGTAAATAACCTTTCTATTTATTTAGATTCATGGTGCTCAACCCTGGTGGCCCATTAGGGTCATTTGGGAAACTTTTGAAACATACTGCAATTAGGTCCTAATTCTGGATGTTTGGATTAAATTGGTCAAGGATGCAGTCCAGACACTGACATAGTTTGAAAGTTCCGCCGGGTGATACTAATGTGCAGAAATGTTGAGGACCACTGACTTGGAGACAAGCCTGATACTTTTCTGCAGCTACTGTAACCTAATTTCAGAAGCTAATTATTCAAAGGAATCCATCAGGTCAGGAGAAGAGGTATTAGAATGAAGAACCAAAAGGTGTGATTCAATGAAGAAAAGGAATAATATCAAGACCAGCTTGGGTTTCTCAACCTCAGTAATCTTAACATTTGGGGGTCAGATAATTGTTGTGGGTGCTGTCCTGTGTGTACTGTAAGAAATTTAATAGCATCCTTGGCTTCTACGCCAGTAGCAGTGCCACCTCCCTACACCGCCCACCCCCCCAAATTCTGACAACCAAAAATGTCTCCAGCCATTGCCAAATGTCTCCTGGTGTGTAAACACCCTCCCCGACCCCATTGGAGAACCACTGATTTAGACAATTAGAGTGCGGGTTATCTCTCTTCTTTTATCTAATCTGATCAACTTTCCTAAAGTTAACATGTCTAATAAATTCTTAAAACCCATCTGGAACTAGCAGAAGAGTTACCAGCTTTGCTGAAAGGCCTGGAAGGCTCTGTTTAATAGCAGAAGTAGCCACCTTCATGGATGTTTTGGAATTAAGGTAGCGTCCAAAATGGAAGGATTTCTTTTTTTAAATGAGGACTCACGGATCTTACTATAAATTTGTCTTTGGGAGGGAAATAAGATCTTAGATACAGAATTAGTTTTTAAAAAATATAAACCACGATAAAACCGTACCATAGTCAAGCCAACTGAGTTTTTGAAACAGAAATATTTCAGAGACACTGGAAAGTAATTTTGATGCAATTTGTCTTAAATTTGCTTCTTAAAGGATCCTTAGATTTATCAAACAGAATAAGCAATCTGTGAACTAATATAAGGAGGAAAGCCCTAATGGAAGACTGACAGTGAAATCATTCACATAGTACCATGACAAATCTCAGGGGGATTGTTAATTTCCTGGGGGATTGTTAATTTCCTGGTTTCAGAATGCATTGGTTGACACCAGATATTACAGACATTACAACAGTTACCATGGCAACAGCACTTGATTTGAGAAACAGAAGGCTTAAAAATGAATTTGAAGCTGACGTTGTTAGGGTAGTTAGGGCTAAACTTACAGTTTCCAAGGTTCTGTGGATTTATACTTGCCAGTGTTTGTTGGTCATTTACTATGTGCCAAGCCCTGTGCTAAATTCTTTACTTGCACTATCTCATTTAACTTTTACAATAGTCCCCAAAGGTATTTAGTCTTATTATCCTTATTATCCTATCCCCATTTGAGGAACTGGTAGCTGAGCTTGGAGTGTTAACTTTCTCAAGGCCACAATGCTGGAAGTAGCATTACATGGCCATCTCAGAGTTCCCAAACTTTTTCAGTTCTCTGTGCCCTAGTGTTTCATTAATTTTTTTCCAGTGCACAAAGGCCAAAAGAAATAACTAACAGTTCCATTTATTTATAAATATTTCTGTCCTGACAACTTAGTAGTCATTTCAAAAAACAATACATATAAATTGGGAGAAAAAAATACCATGTTTTATTTCATTCTTAACCACACTCACTTACTAATGGGATGTGTGTACATGTTTGGCATGCATAGCTTCTCAAATTTGGTGTCAAACTGGATACCACCACCCTCATTTTCTCTTCCATGTTGAGTTTTATGTGTTACTTCTTTTTTAGCATAATAACTTCCAAAAACCTAGCTTTGCAAAGATATTGCATCATTGAAAGGAGTGTTTCGTCTTAATGTTGAAGCTGTGAACTACTTTGAGTTAGCTGTTTGTGCCAGGTCTGACAGATGTCAAGCATGGATGTGTTTTTCTTGAAAATTTATAAGGTACACACAGTTTGGGAACTGCAGGTCTCTCTATTTTCCTCCACTAGGCTGTGAGCCCTTTGACAGTCAGCCAAATTCTCTTCTTTATCCCTACACACTCACCCTTAGCATATGGCCTGGCACATAGCAGGGCATTAGTGGGTGAAAGTAGAGGCCTGAATTGCTCCTGGTTCTCAGACCCACCTCTTGTTCTCTACAGAGAAGATCTGAACTCTTCTGAGCCTCCTGGGGTGATTTTCTTCCCAAAGCTTGTTGATTCCAGATCCCCCTTTCTAAGAATGAGCTCAAACTGGTCTCCCAGGGCTGGGGAACCCACAGCCCAATCGCCAAGACCTGTTCAGTCTAGCAAAGGCAAAGTCAAGCAAACCTGTCCACACAAAGTCAAACTCACTGACCCCAGTGAGCTATGCAGCTGTCCCCAAAAGCAGCAGCTCTGACAGTCAAATGTGTTTGCCTCCAAGGCTCTGACGCAGCTCTTTTTGGGGAATGAGAACAGGGAGGGATGTGGAGAGGAGTTTGCAATTAGGACAAAGAGTGAAATAGATAGCTAGTGGGAAGCAGCTGCATAGCACAGGGTTATCAGCTGGGTGCTTTGTGACCACCTAGAGGGGTGGGATAGGTAGGGTGGGAGGGAGACGCAAGAGGGAGAGGATATGGGGATATATGTATGTATATAGCTGACTCACTTTGTTATACAGCAGAAACTAACACAACAATGTAAAGCAATTATACTCCAATAAAGATGTTAAAAAAAAAAAAAAAAAGAGTGACCTTAACAGGAGTGAACGCTCTTGCATTGGTTTCCACAGTCCTGATACATCAGTAGATTTATTTGAATGGAGATACATACTTTCCATCCATCAGATTCCCACAGCCCCATTCAAGGCATGTGGCTGAAAGCAACCACCTTTTACTCTCCTTTGAAATAGTGTTCTTCATTTCATCTCCTAGCAGCCCAGAGTTCTCAGTTCATTCTCGCTATTGGCCCATCTTCTGGCCTTAGCCTTCCTTGACATCATTAATGCATGTATGTATGAAAAATCTATGATATTTTCTGCCCAGTGATCCCACTCCTGGGTTCTTATACAGATATACTCACATATTTGAGAATAACACAAATATTAATATGTTAATTACAGCTATGTTAATTATAACAAAAGATGAGAAATAACTTAAGTATCCTTTAATAGGGGACTCTTAAAATAAATTATAACAGTTCATACATAGAACATTATGTAGTCATTTAAAACAGGGGTCAGCAATCTTATCCTGCAAAGGGAATATAGGAAATATGTTAGGTTTTGCAGATCATACATTCTCTGCTGCAGTTTCTCAGCCCTGCCATTGTAGTGCAACAGTAGCCATTGACAATGTGTGAATGAGTGGAGGTGATTTTGTTCCAATAAAATTATATTTACAAAAACAGACAGAGCCCAGATTTGACCTGTGGGCTGTAGTTTAAAGAAAATTTAAAGAAATGAGGGAAGTCTCTATATATACGACTCCGGAAAAAATTCTAAGATATGTTGTTAAGTAAGGTAAACCAAAGAGGAAAAAAATAACAGATGTATGTAAATACAGAGAATACCCTGGAAGGCTGTGTAAGAAACTGTAAATATGGTTGCATCTGGGGACAGAAAGAAGACTAGGAGGAAGGAGAGAGAGGCTTTTCATTGAATATCGTTTTGTCCCTATTGGAGTTCGTGTTCTGTGCACGCTTCACTTATACATGAGAAATGAACTATGAAAAAGTGCATTCATAGGAGCAGAATCCCAATTTGCGGTATCAAGGCTGACCCTCTGTACGTCCCTTGCACAGTCAGCATTCCTCTCCCTGACGTTCCCATATTATTGAGGCACATTTGCTTCCCCATATAAATTGCAAAGTCTTTTGAAGGACTGTTTTTATATTTGCAAACTTTCCTGCTTCCTGCCACAACATACAATTGATCACAAGGTTTTACACAAAGCAGGCCTTCTTCATATGCTTATGACATGAAAACTGTAAAATAAATATTCACTTATAAAAGCAGGAGTGGGACAGTACCCTTCCTGCACCACCCCTGCCCCCCCCATTTAGTTACTTTTATATAGGTAGAATCAAATTAAAGCAAACTTCAAGGACAATATGTGGAAATACGTCACACCATGGTAGGTGCTCATTACATGTTGAATATTCACCTAAATGAAAGGACCACTGTGGCAGCTGCCACTCCGCGTTCACCACACCACTTCTTCCTGGGCGCAAGTGAAGGCATTCCCCAGCCTCCCTCTTCTCCAGTGTTGGAGTCGTCCTGAGAACCACAGTGTGTCTACAAACTCAAGGGCCTCCCCGCTTTCTGGACACCTACACACTAGGCATGAGTCAGGGCAAGAATGGGAGACACCACCTCCTTCCTAAAATAGGAGGATTATGTTCAGTCATGGAGGACTCAGCTGTGAGATATTTTTGACTGATGGGGAGGTAGTGTGGGTGGGCAGTGAAGAAGGGGAGATATTTGGTGTGATCGTAGTGACTCTGCTGCCCTCTCGTTCTCCTGAAGCAATCACTCAGTCCCCTGACAAAGAGTCAGAAGACAGGGCAATGCAATTCTCAGATGCTTGCTTTCCCATGATATTATGACCCAGGTATGAGATGCCATGACAATTTCCACATATTAGATCTGCATTCTTTGGGTCTTTTTATGTCTTTACTGGGGAATAAAGTTTGTGATATTCAGCGCTGAAATTCTATCCGTTCTTATAGACGCTCCAGGCCAGAGATCTTGGTCCCAGTGACACTTATTTCAAATGATCACTTATTTCATTCGATTTGATCAACTCATTTCATTTGATCAACTTATTTCAAATGATCACTTTACCCAAATTCTCCAAAATGGCAGTTCTAAAAGTGCAGGCCAAATAAAAATACAATTTTTTTTTTTTAGTGTAAAAAGAAGGCAGTCATAATATACTGGGTTCCAAATTTGCCAACTCTGAGAATTCATGACATTCATGTTCCAAACTGTAGTAGCCAGAGACCCCTCTTGTTGATGGCCTATGGTTTGCTACATGAACTGGGCCCTGGGTATGGATTTAGGCACTTAGGTTCACCCTGAGCTGGGGAAAGAGAGCAAGAGAAGACAGTCTGTCATAAGAAAAATAAAATTACCTGATAAGGAGTCAGTTACAAACTCTTGGATTTGGAAGGGATCATAAAGACTGTCGAGTTCAGGTGCAGCATTTTGCAGATGGAAAGTGGACACAGAAAGGGGAAATGAATTGCTCAAGGTCATAGAGCTACTTAGTGACAAACAAGGACCTGAGTTTCCAGTTCACTGCCTTTTCTAGATGGTACGAGATAGGAATACCAAAGAGCACACAGAATTTCTCAGAAAGCAGAGAAGAGGGGCTGCCTTCCTTTAATTCATTGCTGAAGAGTTGCATGTTATTGTTTGGGGCTGGAGGCTGAGGATTATGATCAGGGACATTCCTAGAAATGCTAATGAACTCTTTCCTCTTCCATGCACTGTGCTACAGGTGCACATAAGGGTAATTCAAGGGAACTTATTTGAAATAATCACTTTATCCAAATTCTCCAAAATGGCAGTTCTAAAAGTGCAGGCCAAATACATTTTTTTTTTACTGTAAAAAGAAGACAGTCATAATACACTTGGTTCCAAATTTGCCAATTCTGAGAATTTGCCAACTCTTTGTTGCATCTGTAGTCTGCAGGGCTTTAGAATTGGAGCACCTAGGCAAGCAGCACCTACATACATATAAGGTGATGATGATAAAGGGAACATTTCTTGAGTACATACTACGTGCTAATCACATAGCTAACGCTAAATCACATGATAAAGGCTTCCCATTTATTTTCTTATTTAATCTTCTCAATAACCCTAAGAAGTAGGTATTATTGTTATTCCCATTTTACAGATGAGTAAACTGAGGCTTAGAGAAGTCTCATGGCTACCAAGAGGTAGATGTAGTATTTACATTCAGACAGGCATAAGAGCCTGTCTACACACTATTTTTCATGTAAATTAGAATCATAGCATTTTAGAGCTGGAAGTGTTCATCACATTCAATGCCTTCCTTTGCCAGCTAAAGAAACTGGCACCTGGAGAAGTGGAATGGTTTGTTCTAAGTGCATAATTAGTGACAGATCTCAGGTTTCCATGCCTCAGAAGAATACCCTATGCTGGATCACTGGAAAGGATTTCCCTTTTTAAACCTCACCCCTGAGGTTTAAAAAGGGATCTTGTCAGCAGATTTCCAGATCTTCAGGGAAAGCTGTTTAGCTGCAATTAATACAGATCAGCTATACACAAAAGGGGAAAACTGTGTAGTGGCTAAGAGTCCAGACTCTATCATCCATCAGCTGCAACCTTGGCTATTTATTGAAACTTTCTATGCCTCACTTTTCTCATCTGGAAAGCTGAGATGAGAGCTGTGAGTATGTATGTACAGTGCCTGGCACAATGAAAATTTCACATAAGTGTAAGTGAGCTTGTGTTATGATCTGTTATAAATATGGAGAAGAATGGAGTTGGAGGTGGGGGAAGATGGGTAGTCCCCACACTGTGCAAGTAGCACTCTGTTGGTTATTGAATCCAGGTGGCCACCCAGCCCTTTTCCTCTGATGCCTTTCAAACTGTGTCCACATAACCCTGTCTCCAGCTGTTCTCCACTGCCTGAGCTCCAGCCCATCAAAGCCACCTGTCACACAACCACTAAGCATTCCCTGTCCTCACTCCAACCTTCTTGAGAACCTTGGGTTGGGCAACTCACTTTCACTGGGCCTTGGTTTACTCATCAGTTAAATGAGTAGCAACTAGAGAGAGTAAAATGTCATGAATTAATTTAATCATATGTTAAATAGAACTTTATGGGTGACCTAAGAATCTGTCAGACATCATTTTTCTGGGAAATGTGCTTTGAGTTCCAAAGGAATTCCAACAAAGAAATTTTTGGAATATGTATAATCCCTTATAACTTAGAAATATCCCATAACAACTGTGCAGTTTAGAAAGGAGGATTTTCGAAGAGTGGGGCTGAAGACAGGGGATGGAGGTGGGAGCTGGGAAAAAATAGTGATTCAGCTCAGAAGATGTATTTTGAATAGGAGAGGTTGGAAGATGGAACCATAGGAGGGGCTGGGTCCTGAGCATTCTGCTGCCTTTCTGCACAATTACTTTGACGACCTAGGTTGAATTCAAAGTGACAGCTGACATGATGCTGTGTCCCTGAAGGTTGTGAACCTGAAGTAGCCCAGATGCTGCTGTAGCGTCAACATTAGGTGATACAGGAAACTGAGATGTGCAGGGGGAGGGCATAAGGAGGGAATGCTCCCAGAGCCTGAAGTCAGCAAGCTCCCACTCCCCACATTCCCTCAGCTTTAGGCCTCTCATTTCTCCTCTTTCCTGTTGTTGCTTAACTGGATGGTTGCTCCACCTGGCTGATGACCAGAAGCATCTGGGGACCCAGGAGCTGTGTTTAAATGTTCCCTGAGTGTTTCAGTGGCTACTCAGTTTTCGCATTCCCTGGTTGAAATGACCGAGCCAAATCGGGGAGTTCTGGAAGTGCAGCTGTCACAGGCAAATGTGAGTGCTGTAGTGTGAAGGCAGGAGAGACTGGCTGGGTCATCAATAAAGAGCAGGGGATGACTTCACCTGCTGCTGCACTGACTGACTCTAGGTCAATCTGACATTGCCTAAAATCTATTAATCAATCAATCTATTAAGTAAATATATTGAACCAGGCTCCATGCTAAACAATGGGGATGTCAGACTGAAGAAGACCCAGCCATCTTTTCAAGGCACTCACTGTCTAGCTTACACCTCTCCATTGTTCGGTTCAACTCTACTCCTTCCCAGTGAATCCGACTTTCCTCTCTTCATAACTTCTGAGCTTTTGTCCAGACTGTTCACAGCACCACCTCTCTCTTCCTGCTGACTCCCTTCACTAGAACTCATTTCAAAGTCCACGTCCCTGTCCCCATGAGGTTTACTCATCCTCCAGCCCTCTGACACATCCCTCACCTGTCCCTCCTCTTCAGGGCACACTCTCATCATCCTTGTTACTATTATTCAGCATTTACAGTTGTGCTAGTCATAGCGTTGAGATAGGAAGAAAAGATATGCTTTATTTATACAGCCCTCCCTCTCCCATTCTTGACTTTCTAAGAAGGTTGAGTGTTAAGAAATAGACTGTTCAGCATAGAGGGCTACATTGTGCTGTTTGGGCCCCTTCCAGTAGGTAAGAAGGAAGGAGCGGGGGCTGAATTCCACCTCTGCTCTTGGGGCAAGGCCGCAAGCTCTGGTCTAACTGCCGTGTCCGGTGGAGGCGCCTTTTTACAATTTGTCTGTCTGAAGAGGATGCTTTTTCTAATCACACAGTTCAGTTACCACTAGGTGCTAGGGTAGAATTGTGCCCACTTTTCTTCATGGCTTCTTCCACTTAAACAAAACAAATCCAAAACATTTAATGAAAACAGGGTGAATTTACATTTTTTACTAAAAGTTATGATTCTCTTATGTAGGAATAAAAGCCTCTTTCGTCAGAAAAAAATGAATTCCTTTTATATTTATCATGTACAATATATGGGGACTAAAAGAGAATCAGCAATCCCACCAGACCAAGAAGTGCAGAATTTTCCTACTCAGAGAGATGGAAAGTGCTGAAAGGCTATGAAGAGTTAAGCCAGTACCTTCTGTGCTTAGTTTGATAAGATGCCTATTGAAGTTCTCTCTCCTTCAGCAGGGCAAACACCTTACAGAATCCTCTTATGAACCACAGGTACAACCCCACCTTCCGATGTGAGGGCTGAGGGCTCCACTGACGCTGCTGATTTAGCCCAGCACTGAGCCAGTGAGTTCCATGGGGAGGTAATTAGACAGGTCAGAATCAGAAGCTTTCCCAGAGAGCATCATGAATTAAACACTAGGGATCCTGAGTACGGGAAGCCACTTACACTTATCATCAACTTCACTTTTTCATCTTTTATTTGGGTTGAAGAGTTCTGAGACATTGTCAGCATTCCTACAGGGCCCTTCAGTTTTCAGATACTCTCTAGTCTCAGAAGTTATGGGCTGTATACTAGGGGGAAAGTGTATATATACACAAATAAAAATTTATTTTAAAAATATTATATATATATATATCTTTTTATTTTAATGCATTCTATGGCCCATTCCATTAAATATCCTGCTTCCAGCATTTACCCTCACTTTTAAAACCTAATAATAGGGAAAACTAACACCCACCCAGGATGTTATATTTCAAAGAGTTACACATATATTTTTTTCAATTGATTTTCAAAGAATTTCATGACCTGGGTAGGTCTGATATTTTCCTCCTGTTTCAAAAATGAAGTAACATCTCAACAGCTGACTTGCCCAAGATCATACAGCTAGATGATGAGAGCGGAACCATCTCTCCTGTGTGTTATTCTGGTTCTTTCATCACCAGATCTAACAGGCAAAATGGCTGAGTGAGAAGAGCTCTGGGCTCGGAGACTTGTGACCTTGAAAATCACAACTTTCCCATTGCTCCAAATATAAAAACCACAGTTGGGGGTAGGGATGCTAGGTTTACTATAATCCAGTGTGATGATCTAAGTCTCAGTCCTGACTCAGCTGTGTGTCCTTGGTCATGGTACCCAACATCAACGAGTCTCCACTTTCCTATCTGTAATACTTTCCTTACTAGCTTGTTTAAGGAACATGAAATAATAAAGGTAAAGGGCCTAGAATAGTTCTTGGTAGATAATAAGTAAGTGCTGAGTAAGTATCCATTAAGATTAATATATTCCAACATTCTCTAGTCTCTCTTTAGGAGCATAACATCTGTCCATATGTTTATATTCTTCTATTAAGAAAAATTATGAAAGACTTTGAATTGGGCAACAAAAGACGTTAGTGGTTGTCCGGTCTAGCTCGTCCATCTGGGTCTTTTCCACCTTTGGTTGTCTTTGACCGCCTTATTTTATAGCTCTTTAGAGAGAGAAGTTGTAGAAAATCAATAACAATGTAAATGTTTCTCATTCTTATGATTCCTGTATGTGGCAAGGCAAGTGGATTTTCTCCAGTAAAGAATATAAATCTCTATAAGTCAAATCCTCATTTGAGCCAGTTGTAACATCTTACTAGTTCCCTCATTAATTAGTGAGTTAAATAGAATCTTTGACATATCTTCATATTACACGAGAATCATAATTATATCCTCTTTTAAAAATTATCCTTTCGCGCTTTCCAATGCCCACGTCCTACTTCTGTAACTGCCATGGCTGCTCTCAGCTGTGCAGTTTCCCACTCACTCAGCCATCCTGTCTCAGTCTCTGACATCTACTGGTACCATCTTAGTAGCTGTTACTCATTCCGTGAAGCTTAATAAAGTAGATCCAATGCAGATAAAAATCACTAACAACCAAGTACTGAGACATAATGGAGACAGATTTGGAAATTGCATGGAATTTTGTTTGAATCCTTGAAAAACTTAATTGCCCTGCCTTAATATCTGAAATAAAATATGTGAAGATTACGCACTGCAGAGGGTATGTAAACATAATGATGGTCAGGCAGGAAGGGTACTCATTACTCAATATTCTACAACTTGCTAAGGAGATTTTAGGCAACTTTCTCCCTTCTCAGGAATACTGCCCCAGGCAAGAGAACATATTTAATAGGCTGGTAGAATGATTCTAAGGCAGAAAATCTCATGGGCATGGGTAGCTTGTGAAACAGAAAAAAAATTGTGTCCTGACTTTTCTCCTTGTGTTCTAAGTCACATTTCTATGTCTGTTTTACCAAGAAAGAAAGGGACACTGTAGTAACTGCATAGAAACAGCTAAGAGGGCGTCCCTATAACTGAACTTTAAATAAGAGTAAGATGTAAAGTTAAGCCTCAAAAAATTAAGTGCTTTGTGTAGGGAATGAATCATAGTCTAATAGTTAAAATGTCTTGGGTAAAGAGTGTTAAAGGAATTTCATTTTTATGGATCTTTAGCAAGATATGAAATAAAGAAATCTTTGGAGCCATATGATAATTTTGTAAAGTAGCAACTAGTTCCAAATATGGTTTTCCCAATTCTACTACGCTATGCATTCATTCACTCAACTTTCAACAAACATTTATATAAAAGACATATTCCATGCCAGACATCATGCGAGACACTGGGAATAAAGATTTAAAAATCATTTTCCTACTCTTAAGGACCACAGTCTAACAGGATGGACAAACAAGTAAACGTAAAAGTATAATATAGTATAATAGGCACTATGCTACTTATAAAAAAAAAGTACCATGAAAGTACACAGGACATGCACCTAACCCAAATGAGGAGGGAGAAGTCAAGGAAGGCTTCAAAGAGAAGGTGATGAATGATGACTGCACATTAAAAGATACTGAGTGGAGTCAGAATGGGCATCATCAAAAAGTCTACAAATAATAAATACTAGAGAGGGTGTGGAGAAAAGGGAACTTTCCTACACTGTTGGTGGGAATGTAAATTAGTGCAGCCACTATGGAGAACAGTATGGAGGTTCCTTTAAAAACTAAAAATAGAGTCACCATATGATCCAGCAGTCCCACTCTTGGGCATGTATCTAGAAAAGACAAAAACTCTAATTCGAAAAGATATATGCATCCTGATGTTCATAGTAGCACTATTTATAATAGCCAAGACATGGAAGCAACCTAAGTGTCCACTGACAGATGAATGGATAAAGAGATGTGACATACACACACACACGCGTGCATGCACACACACACACACACACACACACACACGTACTATGGGATATTACCCAGCCATAAAAAAGAATGAAATGATGCCATTTGTAGCAACATGAATGAGACTGTCTTACTAAGTAAAGTAAGCCAGACAGAGAAAGACAAATATCACATGATATCACTTATATGTAGAATCTAAAAAAAATGATACAAATGAACTCATTTACAAACCAGAAATAGACTCACAGACATAGAAAACAAACTTATGATTAACAAAGGGGAAAGGGTGCAGGAGGGATAAATTAGGAGTTTGGGATTAACAGTTATACATTATTATATATAAATAGAGAAACAACAAGGGCCTACAGTATAACACAGGGAACTATATTCAATATCTTGTAATAACCTATAGTGGAAGAGAATCTGAAAAGGAACAGATGATAGATAGATAGACAGACAGATAGATCTGAGTCACTTTGCCGAAACCAACACAACACTGTAAATCAACTATATTTCAATTTAAAATAAACGCATGGAATGGTGTTAGAGACACAAATGAGGTTTAGACTAGGAGATCTGTGAAGACGAAAAAGTAGACAAATTTAAGATACTATAGAAATAGACTGGATCAGAAGCATGGTCAAATTGGATGGGGGGTTGAGAAAGAGGATGGTATCCAGGATGACTCTTTGGACTCTGCCTTGAGCATCTACATGGATTGCTAGTGTCAGCTACCACAAGAGAGAAGGCTGGGGCAGGACAGGTTTGTAAAAGGGGGAGAGTGGAAATCAGAGGTTTAGTTTTGGGTATGCTGAGTTTGAGATGACAATGAGACAGCCAGATGGAGGAAGTGAGTAGATGATATGGATATGCATATATCAATTTAGAGTGGAGAGCTTAGTCTGAGATGAAAAATTGGGTGTCATCAGCTTCAGAAGGACTAGATGGGATAACCTAGAGAAAGAGTGAACAGAGAGAAGAGCAAAGCACCCAGGCTTGATGTAGTCCTGAGGAACTTCAGTATTATATTTTGAAGTCAACAAAGTAAACTGAGAAGGAGTGGCCAATGAGGTAAGTAGAAATCCAGGAAATTATACTGTCAGGGAACCTAAGACAAAGAATTTTTCAAAAAAAAATGTGCTAAGAGTTTAGGTAAGATGGGAGGCAGAGAATCAATCATTAGTTTTTGACAACATGAAGTTTGTTTATTAGAGTTCTCCAGAGAAACTGAACCAACAGGGTATCTTTATCTGTATCTATCTATTGAGAGATTTGTTTTAAGGAATTTGCTCACGTAATTGTGGAGGCTTGGCGAGTCTAACATCAGCAGACAAGCTAGCAAGCTGGAGACCCAGGGAAGAGCTGTAGTTAGTGTCTAAAGGTCATCTGCTTGCAGAATTCCCTCTTCTTCCAGGGAGGTCGTCTTTTTCTATTAAGGCTTTCAACTGACTGGCTGAGACCCACCCACATTATGGAAGTTAATCGACTAAGTTTAAAGTCTACTGATTTAGGGACTTCCCTGGAGGTCCAGCAGTTAAGACTCTGTGCTTCCAATGCAGGGGACGTGGGTTCGATCCCTGGTTGGGAAACTAAGACCCCACATGCTGCGTGGCGCAGCCCGCCCACCCCCCCCCCAAAAAAAGTCTACTGATTTAAATGTTAATCTCATCTAAAAAATGCCTTCACAGAAACATCTAGAATAGTGTTTGAGGTTTGGGGCCTGAGATTTTGCATTTCTCACAACTGGAGCCCCCTGTGATGCCAATGTTGCTGGTCCACAAACTTCAACTTGAGTAGCGAGGGTATAGATCACTCTTTTCAGTAAGTTTGTCTATGCAAGATACAGTGATATAGGGCAGATAGATAGAGGGGGATATGGAGTCAAGGAAGGATTATTATTTTAAAGGGCAATATAAAAGCATGTTTGTACGGTGATAGGAATGGTCCAGGAAAAGAGAGAGAAGTTAACAATGGAAGAGAGGGGGGGACAACTAAAAAGGCAAAGTTCTTGAGGAGGCAAGAGGAGTACGATCCTGAGTGCAGGTAGAGTGACTAGAGTCTCAGTGGACAAGGAACCAGCTTGGTGAGAAGAAAGGAGGAGGAAGCGTGCACGTAGGCCTGGGGAAGAGGTGTGGGAGAACATCTCCTGCCAGGGAACCACAAGTGATTATGCACGAAAAGAGCACAGGAGGCATCTGGAGGACTGATATATAAACCTCAACCTAAATGTCACAACTTATATGAAAGTTAGCTCAAAATGGATCATACTTAAATGTAAAATGTAACAATATGAAATTTTTAGAATAAAACATAGGAGAAGATCTTCAGGGTCTAGGGCTAGGCAAAGAGTTATTAGACCTGACACCAAAACCACAATCCATAAAAGGAAAAACTGATAACCTGAACCTCATCAAAATGGAAAACTTTTGCTCTGTGGAAGCCCATGTGAAGAGGATAAAAAGAAAAGCTGGGAAAAAATATTTGTAACCCATAGAGCCAACAAAGGACTAGTATCTAGAATATATAAAGAAGCCTCAAAATTCAACAGTAAAAAAAAAGGAAAAAAATCAAACAATACAATTAGAAAATGGGCTAAAGATATGAACAGACATTTCATTGCAGTTGACACACAGAAGACAAACACATGAAAAGATGTTCAACATTACTAGCTGTCATGGAAATGCAAATTAAAACCACAATGAGATATTAATACACACCTATCAGAAGAGTTAAAATTTAAAAACTAGTGATAACACCAAACACTGGTAAGGATGCAGAGAAAATGGATCCTTCATATATTGCTAATGGGAATCTGAAATGGTACAGTCACTCTGGAAAACAGCTTGAAATTTTCTTCTAAAGCTAAATATGCAATTGCCATATGACCTAGCGACTGTGCTCTTGGGTATTTATTCCAGAACACTGGAAACTTACGTTCACACAAAAACTTATAGATGAATGTTCATAGCAGCTTTATTTGTAATTGCCCCAAACTAGAATCAGCTCAAATGCCTTTCAACAGGTGAATGGTTAAACAAATTATGGTACAGTAGTCCCTTATTAGCCATGGTTTTGCTTTCCATGGTCAACTGTGGTCCAAAAATATTAAATGGAAAAATCCAAAAGTAAACAATTCATGATTGATTGATTAATTGCCACACGGCTCGCAGGATCTTAGTTCCCTGACCAGGGACTGAACCTGGGCCACGGCAGTGAAAGCGCTGAGTTCTAACCACTGGACTACCAGGGAATTCCCAACAATTCATGTTTTAAATTACATGCCCTTTCCGAGGAGGGGGATGAAATCTCACTCCGTCCTGCTCCATCCTGTCCAGGATGTGAATCACCCTTTGTCCAGCGTATCCATGCTGTACATGCTACCCGCCCTTTAGTCACTTAGTTGTAGACTCAGTTACCAGATCTACTGTCATGGTACCACAGTGCTTGTGTCCAAGTAACCTTTATTTCAGTTAATAATGGCCCCAAAGTACAAGAGTAGTGATGATGGCAATTACTGTGCCTAATTTATAAATTAAACTTTATCATAGGTATGTACCTATAGAAAACACATAGTATATATAGTGTTCAGTACTGTCTGCTGTTTCAAGCACCCACTGGGGGTCTTGGAATATATCCCCCATGGATAGGGGAAACTACTTTACACATAAACCATGAAACATTACAAAGCAATAAAAAAAGAATGAACTATTGATACACATAATGATTGAATAAATCTTCAGAGAATTATACTGAGTGAAAAAAAACAAATCCCAAAAGGTTACAAACTGTATGACCCATCTGTAGAACATTTCTGAAATGGCAAATTGAACAGATTGATGATTGCCAGGGATTACAGATGCGGGTGGCGTTGCTAGAAGGAGGTGGGTGTGTTCTAAAAGGGCAACCTGAGGGATCACTGTGGTGTTGAAACTGTTTAATATCTTGACGGGTGGCAGATACAGGATTCTACACAAATGATAAAATTGTGTAGAATTTAATGCACACACACACACACACATATACAAACACATATACACAAATAAGTACAAGCAAAACTGGGGAAATATGAATAAAATGGGTAGATTGTATCAAGATTTCTGTCCTGGTTGTGATATTATATTATACTTTTGTAAAATCCTATCATTATGGGAAAATCTCTCTATATTATTTCTTATAACTGCATGTGTATCTATAATTATTTTAATAAAAATTTCAATTAAAAAAATATAAGCCACAGACTGAGAGAAAATATTTACAAATCATACATCTGATGAAGGACTTATATGCAGAATATACAAAGAGCTCTCAAAACTTAATACTAAGAAAACAAACAGCCCAATTACAAATGGGCAAAAGGCTTTAATAGACACTTCACCAAGACATATATAGATGGCAAATAACTGCATGAAAACATGCTCAACATCATTAGACATTACAGAAATGCAAATTAAAATCCAATGAGATATTACTGCACACCTATTAAAATAGCCCAAATTAAAAAGACTGACCATACCAAGCGTTGGTGAAGATGTGGAAGAACTAGAACTCTCATACATTGCTGGGGGGAATGTAAAATACTACATTCATTTTAGAAAACAGTTTGGCAGTTTTTTTAAAAGGTTAAGTATATTTCTACCATGTGATCTAGTCATTCTGTTCCTAGGTATTTACCCAAGAGAAATGAAAGCAGATCTTTATACAAATACTTGATCACGAATATTCATAGCAGCTTTATTTGTAATAGCCAACAAGTGGGGAAAATCTGCTATATTCAGAATGTTTGTGTTCCCCCCAAATTCAGATGTTGAAATCCTAACCCCAAAAGATGATGTATTAGGAGGTGCAGGCTTTGAGAGGTTCTTAGGTCATGAGGATGGAGCCTTCATGAATGGGATTAGTGTTTTTACAAAAGAGACCCTCCCACCATGTGAGGAAACAGCAAGAAAGCACAGGCTATGAACCAGGAAGAGGACTCTCAACAGAATTCACTATGCTGGTGCCTTGATCTTGGACTACCCAGCCTCCAGATCTGTGAGAAATAAACTTCTATGGTTTATAAGTTGCCCAGTCTCTGATATCTTGTTAAAGCATCCTAAATGAACTAAGACACAACCCAAATGTTCAGTAGGTGAATGAACAAATTGTAGTATGTCCACAAAATGGAATACTAAGCAATAAAAAGGAATGAACTATTGATACATTGTAAATCACAAAATAATTATGCCAAGTGAAAGAAGCCAGTCAAAAAAGAGTGCATACTGTGTAATTTGATTTCCGTACAACTCTAGGAGATGCAAACTAATCCATAGTGATAAGAAGCAGATCAGTGGTTGGGGGGAAAGGGAGAAGGTGATGGTTTGGGAGGAACAGAATGGAGAAATTACAAAGGGGCACGAGGAAACTTTTGGGGTGATCATCTTGATTGTGGTGATGGCTTCGCAGTTATATACATATATTAAAGCTTACCACATTGTACAATTTAAATATGTGCAGTTTATTGTTTGCCAATTATACCTTGCTGTTTTTAAAAAGGAATTTTAAAAGGAGTTATTGATTCTATAAAAATATAGTTGAATGCTTTGGAATAACCCAATATATTTTTATTTTAAAAACATCATCAATTAGGTGCAGAAAAAGCAAATATTACAGATGGGGCAGTGTGTGTGGTGATGGGGGAGGTGGGAAGAATTTTTTAAAATCCAGAAGGAAGATGTACTTAGAGTGCTTTGCAAGTGTTTTAAAGTTATTTTTCCACTTGAGAAACAATAATTTGTAAATTAAAGAAAATGCATTATAGATGTGATTTATTTAAGAAAGATAATACAGAACTATAATCAGCAGGTCCATCTCAAAGTAAAAGGCTTTGGCTCTACATCAAATGATTGGTAAATGAATACATATATTTACGTGACCTAAAATAAAATGTTTAAGATAGGCATCATATTGATTCCCTAATTTAGTAGTTGTTCAGTCTTGCTAGCAGTCTTAATGATGTCAGACAAGAGGCCTTCTACTATGATGATGTAAAGATTTTTGTAATTATAAGCCCCACATTTCCAGCTAAGCCATTATGTATCTTGCCTTAGTGAAAGGGATGAGGAAGTTCCACCAGATTCCTCATGCTCTCTCCCACCCTTGGAATGCAACTCCTAACTTCTAGAACCTTCAAGCATCTTGCACTCCCAGCCTTCAGGATTTTAAGCTGAGGCTGTAGAAAGACAGCCTCCGAGGCCCAGAACTCTGCAAAGACCTGCAAACCGTTTTCCACTGCTATAAATAAAAACCTGAAACCTGTCACACTTAGTTAATATCACCCATGTTTGGAGCCACTGAACAGAAAGGAAAGAGGCAAAAACAAAACATCTGTTGCTTTATTTCCAAACCAAGCACATGCCAGAAAAACAAGTCTCTGGTTTTCAGGCATGCAGAGATTTCAAATGCCTTCCCCCCTAAGATTCAAGTTAGGGAGCACCACATTCAGTGCTGGTTAGTGTCTGCAACACTCGGTACCAACTAGAGCACAAGGAAACACAGCAAGAGCCTCCTTCTCTGCCTCTGTTGACACCAGCCACCCAGAGCACAAAAAAATCAGAATCTCAGACTCAGGCCCTTCACTGAAAGACTCGCTGCAGGGAAAGCAGCGCCCATGCAGTGCCTACTACATCATTATCAGCCCATTTCTCAACTCAGCAATTCCCGGAAACCCAAGAGCAGCCACAGGGGCGTGGTCCGTACACCTCTGAGGGGGAAGGCTGACACCAAGGCAGCTGCCCAGAGAGGGTGATGTGAAGAAACCCTAAAATACCAAAAATCTCTCTGCTCTGGATTCTGCCCCCTCCTGAAATGCTCCCATTAGAGTGAGGCTCCCTAGCTGAGGCACGGCTTCATCAGTTACGAGTTGTGATGCAAGTACGTACCCGGTCAACAGTCAGCCGTGGCCCAGTGCAGCACACCAATTCATTTAGAAATGATATTCGAAACAGAAACCTAAAGTGTGTGTGAATCAGGGGACAGGGAGGAGAGATGAAGTACAGCACAATGAGCACCCGAATTGTGTGGGCAGGGAGGGGGGACATGGCATCCCTTCCTGGCAACGGGGAAGCAGTATAAGAATGTGGACAACAGGGCTTCCCTGGTGGCGCAGTGGTTGAGAATCTGCCTGCCAATGCAGGGGACACGGGTTCGAGCCCTGGTCTGGGAGGATCCCACATGCCGCGGAGCGACTAGGCCCATGAGCCACAACTACTGAGCCTGTGCGTCTGCAGCCTGTGCTCCGCAACAAGAGAGGCCGCGACAAGTGAGAGGCCCGCGCACCGCGATGAAGAGTGGCCCCCGCTCGCCGCAACTAGAGAAAGCCCTCGCACAGAAACGAAGACCCAACACAGCCAAAAATAAATAAATAAATAAATAAAAATTAAAAATAAAAAAAGAATGTGGACAACAGAGATGGAAATATGCCAGAGAAGACTTCCCATCTTGGCCACTTTACGAACATAAGGCCAATGCTGCTGAAGACTCAGTGGCTTAAAACTGCTACCAAGTCTACCAGACTGAATGTTCTTGGAACTGCTTCTCAGAGATGAATGGGTATTTATCCTTTTCATTCAACCAACATGAACTGAGGGTCTACTATGTGCCAGGCAATGTTCCAGGCACCAGGGATATAGGAATTAACAAAACAGAAAAAAAATCTGCTTTCAAAGAGCTTACAGTCTAGTAAGGAGGAAGACAGTTATAAATGGAATAAGGAAATTTAATAGGATATGATAAGTGATAACCGCTGTAGAGAGAAATCAGGTTAGGAGAGGCATAGAGAACGGCATGGGTTACTATTTTAAATAGGAGGGTCGGGCTTCCCTGGTGGTGCAGTGGTTGAGAATCCACTTGCCAATGCAGGGGACACGGGTTCGAGCCCTGGTCTGGGAAGATCCCACATGCCGCGGAGCAACTGGGCCCGTGAGCCACAACTACTGAGCCTGCGCGTCTGGAGCCCGTGCTCCGCAACAAGAGAGGCCGCGATAGTGAGAGGCCCGCGTACCGCGATGAAGAGTGGCCCCCGCTCGCCGCAACTAGAGAACGCCCTCACACAGAAACGAAGCCCCAACACAGCCAAAAATAAATAAATAAATAAATAAATAAATTTATTTAAAAAAAAAAAATTAGGGTCAGAGAAGATTCACTTCATGTTTCACTGCCTCTTAATTATCTAATGTCCTCATGCCACCTATTTTTCAGAGTGCAAAGGGCCTGGAAAGTCCTGGCCACACAGTGGAGACTGGACCTACGACTAGTGTAGAATATAAAGGAGTGGTCTTTAAATAATTTTGACTATGAACCCCATCAATAAAAAAAATTGAGCACCTGCCTCCAAGTATACTTATATTTCCTTCATAAATCATATGTATGTTTTCCTGTGTTAGTATACACCACTCATTTTAAATCAAACACATCAAAGGGATGAGTTAAAGATGGAAGAAATAATATTTTTAACATTGAGTTAGCCATGATGACTTCAGCAAACACCTGAAGGCACATTACACATTAAGGTCAAGGTTTGTTGTTAAAAATAATCTAAGTCTCACACATTCATAGAAATGTAGGATTTGGGGGGTCAATTCTTTCTGCTCTGATTAGATCTCCATTGGTTTATTTATTATAAATTTATTTATTATTTAATTTATTTGTTTTATTTGTATTTGTTTTGGCTGCATTGGGTCTTCGTTGCTACGCGCATGCTTTTCTCTAGTTTTGGCGAGCGGGGGCTACTCTTCGTTGTGGTGCACGGGCTTCTCATTGGGGTGGCTTCTCTCGTTACGAAGCACGGGCTCCAGGCATGCCGGCTTCAGTAGTTGTGGCACGTGGGCTTAGCTGCTCCATGGCATGTGGGATCTTCCCGGACCAGGGCTCGAACCCATGTCCCCTGCATTGGCAGGCAGATTCCCAAACACTGCGCCACCAGGGAAGCCCCTCCATTTGTTTGTTTGTTTGTTTTTTTAAACTTGAATTTTCCGTGTGTTACAACTATTTACATAGCATTTACACTGTATTTATTTATTTATTTATTATTTTTTATGGCTGTGTTGGGTCTTTCTGCGCGAGGGCTTTCTCTAGTCGCGGCAAGCGGGAGCCACTCTTCATCGCTGTGCGCGAGCCTCTTACTATCGCGGCCTCTCTTGTTGCGGAGCACAGGCTCCAGACGCGCAGGCTCAGTAATTGTGGCTCACGGGCCTAGTCGCTCCGCGGCATGTGGGATCTTCCCAGACCAGGGCTCGAACCCGTGTCCCCTGCATTGGCAGGCAGATTCTCAACCACTGCGCCACCAGGGAAGCCCCTCCATTTGTTTTTAATATTAAGTGAGACTGATGAAAAGATTGTACCAGGAGTAGAACTACGGACTTCTCATTGTTCCTGTGCGTGGGCTTACTCTACCCGCAATTTCTTCCCAGGAACTTCTCAAAAGCTGTTCATTCCCTCCCTAGTTTTCTCCTGAGGGAGGATGTTCTGGAGCCTCTTGAACACAAATCTCTCTCTCTCTTCCCCCCACCCCGCCCCATTCCTCCTCCCCTTTAATTTTTTCTCCAGGTCTTCTCTCCTTCTCACCCAGACTTTTATTCTATGCATCTCCTTAGCTTCTCTGTTAAGTCCTAGCCCCTTTCTCCAGCTTTTACCAGGGGCTCCCATCTCTAAATATTCTCTCTCTTAGAAAAAGAAAGCAAGCTCGTGTATTCTCCTTTACCTAGTCCTAGCAGGGGAGGGGGAGAAGGGCACGGGAAAGCTGGTGAATTACGGTTACTAATAAATCTGTTCATTCCCCCACTTCCCTGAACATAGGATTGCCATGTGAATTAGGAAGAAACACCTCCACACGCAACCCATGAGGAAATCTTAAAGAGAAAACGATTTCAGGTTCTTAAGATTTGGGAGCCATTCCTACTGAGACCAGGAAGGTGGTTTTAGAACAAATTCGGAAACATAATCTTGGGCAAAAGTTAAAGTGTCACCGGCAGAGCCCATTAACAATTCCTGAGAAATAAAAATGGAACCTGGGTAAAAAAAATAAAGTCTAACCTTTTTTTTTTTTTTTTCCTTTACGCTGAGTCTAGCGTCACTTGCTCATAGCGGGTGGCATGCAGAGACCTTGTACGCTTCACTTCAGACCGGAGTTCCTCGTTCCTCGTGCGAAAAGCCTGCGCAGACACTTCAGCTCAGCAGCCCTTGCTCAGAAGCTGTGCCGGACACTGTGATTCAAGACGGCGGCGGCGGACCTGTGAGCAACACGCATGTGCAGGACCGCAAGGACTCCACCCCCTCCCTGCAGACCAGAATCCCTTAAAGAAGCCCCACCTGTCAGGGAGAGCGTGTCTTCTAGAGCTCAAGCTTGCACTTCTCCATTCTTTGATCCAAAAATAAAGCTTTCCTTTGCTTCTGCACTGAATTCAGTCTCGTTCTATTGGCCCGAGCAACCCTGGGCAGAAGGACCCTTGTTGGGGGATCCAATCAGGAGGGTCGGTGGCAGAAGGAATAGAAGTAATGAAGTGACCCATGAAACCAAATTTTTAGAATCAGGATATTAAACAAGATTGAACATTATTTATTTATTGTAGTTTGGCCATTTGTACTTTACATTAAAAAGGGAGTAAGTAGGTGAATTGATATAATTTGTATGCAAGAAAGATTAGACATTGTTAGATGTAAAGTTAAAGATAGAGGTCTGGAATGGCTAAGTGAATCCTGTTTGAAGACAGCAGCACATTTCTTCTGTAACAGGAAGGAAATAAAAGGTATCCAAGAAGTGGAACATATGAATGTGTGATATATAGAAATCTCTCAAGCAGGAGAGTCGAGCCAAAGGATTCACAAACCAAAATAGACATTTCTGAGAGAGAATTCACTAGAATACACTTAATTGGTGAGGGACAGCTGGGTAGGTAAAACAAAGTCAAGAGTCAAGGTTATGAGAAAAGAAAGTCAAGGAAGGGCAAGGAAGAATAAAACGGAATGTCCCTAAGGATACAAAAAAAAAGGAAAGGAGAAAGGGTGGTAGCAGTCTTACAGAGAGAAAAAGGAGGAAGGTTAAAAGGCTGCTAAAAGAGAAACTTCCAGTGTTGGAAGAGTTTTGACACAATGTTTCCAGAGTATCAAGAATCAGGTGGAAAGTATTTTCCCAGCCTTGACATTTTCTTTCTAAATGGCTCATGTCCAAAACCGAGTCACACATTCACTCCTAAATCAGTCATTGGCAAGGGGAATGGCACTACCTAGTTTGGTTCAGATAGTCAGAGACGCTGCCTCATCTGAAGTGTATAGCCACCTACAAATTAAAAAAAAAAAAAAAAAAAAAAAATTGGGATTCTGTGGAAAAAGAAGAAAGTGGGGGTGACTATCAGGTAAGAAACCTCTAAATAGGGGCTTCCCTGGTGGCGCAGTGGTTGAGAGTCTGCCTGCCAATGCAGGGTACACGGGTTCGAGCCCTGGTCTGGGAAGATCCCACATGCCGCAGAGCAACTGGGCCCGTGAGCCACAACTACTGAGCCTGCGCGTCTGGAGCCTGTGCTCCGCAACGGGAGAGGCCGCGACAGTGAGAGGCCCGCGCACCGCGATGAAGAGTGGTCCCCGCTCGCTGCAGCTAGAGGAAGCCCTCGCACAGAAACGAAGACCCAACACAGCCAAAAATAAATAAATAAATTAAATAAATTAAAAAAAAAAAAAAAAAGAAACCTCTAAATAGAACCCGCTACAGAAGCACTTATGGATTTGGTGAAATTCGGGCTAGTCCTTGAAGAATGGGTCAGATATAGACATGAAAAAATGGGCAAAAGGGCTTTCCATTTGGAGGGAACACCCTGAGTGAAGGCACAGAGACAGAAAGGCGCTGAGCGTGCTTCTGCCTGATGCTATCAGATGGTGGTGTGCATATGGGGAAGTAGTGTTAGATCACATGCAAGGATATATTGGCATTGTTACCCAAAAAACTGGGTTCACCTCTTGGTGGCTGTCAAGCCAAAAGACACAACCAAGCCAAAGATCAGGAGAAGGAGGGATTTATTATTACTTGCAGCAGGTAAAGAGAACACTGGGGATCCTTCCCAAAGCAGTGTCTCCCTGAACAGCAAAACTGGGAACGTTTTAAGCTAAAGGTACATGCATATTCACGAAGGGGCTTGGGCGGTAGAAAGAGTCCAAGCTTCAGTTGACAGAAGTCAAGAGTCAGAAAAGGTCAACATCATCATCCCTTAAGTTATAGTTGATCTGCTGGTTGAACTCCTGAGAGGGGTTTAAATTCTGCAAAACAGCTCAAGACAGTCCTTCAGCCTAGTCTTTACCGTTGAAACAGAACTGGGGGTCTTTACACCTGATTTATTATCTTTGCTTTTGTTACTTCTCTTGCCTGATAACAGTTTGTCCTCTTGTTCCCTTAAGATCATTATTCAAGACACGTACTCAAGGCCAAGCATTGTGGCCAGACTTAGATCACAAGATGGCTTAGGCCAAAAGTGGCTTCTCTTATGTCAAGAAAGCCATGCTTGGTTCTCCTTCTCTACGGACCCCCTACCCTATCTGCTTATAGCATCAGATCATAGAGGGCCTTGAATGCCAAGGCAATAGAATCAGAATTTTATTTAGTAAAATAAGTTAAAGTCTACTACATTTGATTGTATGCTTAAAAGTTTTGATTCTGGTTCTTCTTCCTCAGTTCTGGATATTGGGGTTTGAGGAGGGTCAGAAATGGTCAGAAATCCCTCCCAGTCCCCTTGCGTTTAGAGACAGTCGAGACATAGATGTAGAAGTCAGGCAGGTAGTAATAAAAATATTGCCTGCATTTCTGCTACAGGGTTGGTTGGACTTGGAGGACATGGGTTTTGAGCGCAGCAACAACGGATTCCCCAAAGTGCATCCCTGATTCAGATTTAGCTCCCCAGTCGGTCATGGTGGTGCCAGGTCTCCAAGTCTCCCCTGTGGGTACCATGGAGGGATGTGTGTTCTCTGAGGGGTGGCAGATCCCCAAAGAGGAAGGAGAAAGGGGCTGAGATGGGCACTTTTAGCTTCTCCCAAGCTCATCAATTATATGAGCTATTCCTCCTTTCTTGGAGACGAGAGAGAGGAATAGATGGAATAAGAAGCTATAGCCTCCTCCACTAGTAACTTGAAACCAGGAGAAAGAAATGCTCCAGATCCCACAACACCTGCTGTTTAATAAGGCCCCAACTAAGTCTTTCCTTCTGACCACAGCATATCTACTGCTTTCCTGATAACCTTGGCCAGTGATTGGTTATTATGGGTCATTCTGAGACAAACTATTGCTGTGTTCTTCCCACATCTGTCTCTTGGGCAGACATTGTGTCTCTTCCTCCAGAACTTGATATTGCTTTTAGCCTGCAACATAAATTCTGTTTTATAAGTCTAAATGTTATTTGATATGGCCTTGAAATGATACCTTCCTGATTAAATGTTTTGACATGTGAAAGCACTTAGCAGAGCAGCTGCATGCCCATAAATGTTTGTTGCCTCTCCAGCCCCATTCCCCCATGCCTGCTTTTCCTTTTTAGGTCCTTGGCCTTCACATACTCCTCTGCAGCTTCTTTCCAATATCATTTTGTAGGTTGAACTGTTCTGTATTTGAAAAGTTTGCTCTTCAACATAGCACTCCTTTCTCAGCACTCTGTAACACTTGCAGATGAAATATTAACTGGGTACACTTTTACTGTCATCTCCTGCCCTAAAACTTGAAACTCCAAACTACTAGACGATAGAGCTGTTCCAGAGGCTGCAGTGTGAGATGCCTTCGGACTGTTTTTGCCCTGATACTCCATTACACTGTGATTAGTGCATCATAAAATGAGAACCTATCCGTTCTACCACATCTCTGATGCTACAGAAAAACAGAAATAATCTGCAAGAAAACTGATACCAGAGATGTTCTCTTAGATTTTTTTTTGTTGTCTATTATCTAAATTATTACACATTTACTTTCTTTTTATTTTATTTTTAATCCCCACCCCACTTTATATGTATATGTGTGTGTGTGTATATATATATATATATATATATATATATTTTTTTTTTTTTTTTTTTTTTTTTTTTGGTGGGAGCCGAGCTGCCCAGCTTGTGAGATCTTAGTTCTCCGACCAGGGAATCAAACCCGAGACCTTGGCAGTGAGAGCTCGGAGTTGTAACCACTGGGCTGCCAGGGGATTCCCATCCCCCCCCTCCTTTTTTGTGTGCATTTTCTTGTCCTCCAAAGTGCATGCCAAGAACTCATTCAACATGCTTCCTAATAACAAGGCTCCTATTTGCATGAGGGCTTACAGTGTACCAAGTGCTTTTGTAATTCAGAAATGAGCCTCCATAGGACAGAATTCTTAAATTGTGCTCATTTTGATTCTTAGAATCAATTTGAGCCAGAAATAGACCTCACCTAGTCCAGATATGTCAAATAACAAACCATGAAGTGTTTTGATTGCTCAGTTATGAAGATAACACAAGGATTTTTGAGAACTGGCAGAAGGCCCACTCCTAACATACCTCCTGTCTGAGGCCCCAAGTGATAGTCTATCACACAATCCACTAGGGAACTGGTAATCAATTCTGATCATCTCTGTGTCTCTGGGCCCACAATGCCCCTGGCCCAAGCCAACTGCAGCAGGATGCTTCTTGCATTGGGATAGCCCTTATTTCAAAGTTATCAGTCGTCATCCTATGCTGACTCACAATTGGCTTTCAGGACAGTACTCACCGAGGTTTGGCTCAGGGAAGCACCAGCTGCCTGCTTGCTCATGGTAGCCTGTCTCTCTCAACCCAAGTGCACTGTGTCTGGGTGCACTTTGCCCAGTTCAGTCTGTATGTGCAATGGACTCAAGAAATGATTGAAATGTTTTTTAGGAGGAAGCGTCACTTTCTTCTTGCAGTGTAAGAAGATGTTTCCTTAGTAGCATCACTTAATATCTTCCCTCTTCAACCGCTCTTTTCTGAGAGCCTGATGAGCATTCTTGGTACTCTGTGCTGCTGTTGGCATCCAGCACCTGGAACGGTGCCAGCCACCTTGGAGCCGCAGAGGATGATCTGACATATTGAAAATGGCAAGGCAGAAAAATAAGAAAAAAAAAAAAACAACTTGCATCTTTTTTTTTTTTAATTTATTTATTTATTTATTTATTTGGCTGTGTTGGGTCTTCGTTTCTGTGCAAGGGCTTTCTCTAGCTGCGGCAAGCGGGGCCCACTCTTCATCGCGGTGCGCGGGCCTCTCACTATCGTGGCCTCTCTTGTTGCGGAGCACAGGCTCCAGACGCGCAGGCTCAGTAGTTATGGCTCACGGGCCTAGCTGCTCTGCGGCATGTGGGATCTTCCCAGACCAGGGCACGAACCCGTGTCCCCTGCATTGGCAGGCAGACTCTCAACCACTGCGCCACCAGGGAAGCCCACAACTTGCATCTTTGATGATGATGTTAAACCACTGAATTCACCAACAGTGGAATTGTTCTACCTCTGGGCTTTGGTTCTGGGCTTTAATAAATTTGTTTGTATAGCCATTTTTAGTTGGGTCTTCTGCTAATTGAAGCTGATAACATTTTAACTAAACATTTTCTCTGAACACTGATATTGGAAGTAATCTCGGCCCACTTTGAATTTCTATAACTTTTTAGCCACATTCCTACTATGGCAACTTTCAACCTTGTATTACCATGACTTACATAAATATAATTTCCCGCTTATCTGTACTCCTGATCTTCGTTAACAGCATTATTCTCCACAAAATGCCCTCCAAGTACCACTAATCCTGTGAGATGCTCCATAAACACAGGGTTCTGTGGTCACAAGTTTGGGAGTTTGAAAATTAATAAACAGACGCGTCATTTAAAATGGAGTCAAGAGACCAAAAGGGGGCGCTCTCACACCCTACCACTCAACATCAATTGCATACCCAACAGGAAAAGATGTACCTTTTCATCTCCAGGGGGAAGAAGGTTACTACTTTACTACCCAGCAGGAGGAAGGAAGAATTTCTCCTTGCCTGGCAACAGTCCAGCCAGTGAGAGACTGTCACAACTCGACCACTAAAAAGGACTCCCAGTTTCCTCCAACGGACTCAGTTTATAACAGCCCCTTCCAGCACCCCCTTCTCTTCTATAAAAGAACGTTCCTCTCCTTTGTTCTCCAGACTTGCCTGTGGTTTCCGCAGATTGCATGTCCTGAATTGCAATCCTTTGCTGTTCCTAAATAAACCCATTTTGCTGGTAAAATAACTGGCTGTTTTATTGTTTTAGCTTAACAGGAGACACAGCATGCTATACCCTTCCCTCCCTTGCAGATTCACTATATACATTAGCACACAGAAATGATGTGATGTAATTGTTAAGGGTGAGATCCTACTCTTTACTAGATGTGTGGCAATTTTGGTTGGTTGTTTAATCTGTATGAGCCCCAGTTTCCCCACATGCAAAATAGGTACAAAATGCCTACCCCACAGTGTTGTTATGGGAACCTGAAATAATGTATATCAAATATTTAGTCGTGCACCGCCCATTTCCCACAGTGCCTTTGGCTCATATTGCCTGCCCTAGGAGCTTCTTGCTTGGTGACCAAGATTACTACATTATTAGTTTGTATTTGTGTACTTGCTCACACATTATTTTCAAGTTTCAGAACAGTGTTCTTGGGACTTTCCTTCTTTCCAAATTGCTCAAAGACATAATAAGTGGAACTCATGTAAGTGCTTAATAATGATAGCTACTATTATTTGCAGCAGTAGCAGCATATTAAGGGCTCTGAGAAGTCCTATAGTAAAGAGATCTGGTTTACTTTTGTTTAAGCCCACATTTCTCAGATTTATCTGAGGTTATAGCCACTCTTGACACAATACCTTTTCACGTCCAGTGTTACAAGGCACATACTTTGAGAAATGCAGATCTACCCACGTCACCCAGGCAAGAAACCCGGCAGCCATCCTAGGCAAATCCCTCTCTCCCATCATCCCACCCGACATATTCAGGCCATCATCAAGTTCTTCTAGTTCTTCTGAGCTTACCTCCTAAATGCTTCTCAGACTTGCCCACTCCTTTCTATATCTACCACTACTGCCTTGGAGCACCGATCCCTTTGCACAAAGGACCTGCCTGCCTTTCATCTCATTCTCTTTAAATTCATCCTCTCCATGCACCAGAGGAATCCATCTATGCAAACTGATCATATAACTTCTTTACTTTATAACTTCTTTCTTCACTTTTACTTTATAACTTCTTTCTTTACTTTACTTTATCATATTGCTTCTTTATAGTTTCTTTACCCAGACTACTACAGAACAGAGCTCAGTTTCCTTACCAAGGCTCTCAAGTCCTGCCCCCACCTGGCTGCAGACTTCCTCCCCAGCAGTGTGTCTCTCAAGCCCTGTCTTCCACTTTATACCCTCCCTACACCAAACTGCCTGTGAGCCCCCAGTTGTGCCATGCTGTTAATGCTTTGTGCACTTCCCTCTGCCTGGAACTCTCTTTCTAACTTGCTTTATCTGACTCTTCCTCATCTTTCACAAAACAGGTCAGATGACAGCTCCTTTTGGTCTAAGATCCTTCCTGCGGGCTCCCATAGCAACCTGTGCATATGTTTACGCTGCCACTTGTCTCGTTTCATTGAAAGTATGTGTTCATGTAAAATGTCACACAGGAGACTATGAACTCTTCAAATGCAGAAACTGTGTTCTTCTTCCTCTTGGCCCACAGTACTCACCTGTCTACCCTTGGTGCAGGCCCTTATTAAATCTATGGTGAATCAAACCATTCTGAGAACCAGATTTTCACTGTCTTCATCCTCCAAAAGGAAAAATCAAAAGACTCAGGGGCAGGGGCTTCCCTGGTGGCACAGTGGTTGAGAGTCCACCTGCCAATGCAGGGGACACGGGTTCGAGCCCTGGTCTGGGAAGATCCCACATGCCGCGGAGCAACTAGACCCGTGAGCCACAATTACTGAGCCTGCGCGTCTGGAGCCTGTGCTCCGCAACAAGAGAGGCCGCGACAGTGAGAGGCCCGCGCACCGCGATGAAGAGTGGCCCCAGCTTGCCGCAACTGGAGGAGGTCCTCGCACAGAAACGAAGACCCAACACAGCCATAAATAAAAATAAAAAAAATAAAATTAAAAAAAAAGATTCAGGGGCAAGCAAATGTCTAGTTGCCCTCTGGGGTGGCCAAGCCCTGACCCACATTTTCTGCCAGGGCCACAGCCACCTGGGCTGGGTAACTCCAGACACAGAAGACTTCATTCAGCCTTTCTTCTCTCTGAGCCAGATGTCAACATGGCTGCCTGCAGCAGTGCAGAGCCACAGCTGGGCTGTGCTGATGGGGAAAGCACATCACTCTGGCTTCCTGCTGTCCTGCAGCTTCAGGGAGGCTTGAGATGAGTGGGCTGAACTAGCCCACCTGGCAGCAGCTGTTCCTGCCTTTAGTGATGAGGAGGAAGCAAAGAGGGAGAGGGAAAAGAGGGCCTTGGGGGCCCAGAACCAGCCCTACCTGGGGGTCCATGGATGCCTGGGCACAGGTCCCTTCAGCAGATACCAGGCTTTTGCCACTACTTAGCACCATCAAAGCCTCGTGTAATTGAAATGCATGCAGCTGAATTGCTACTCAGAAGAGGTGAATGAGTCAGCCTATATCTTAAATCAGGATCTGTGGCAGACCAGCTCCAACAAGGCTTCTAGGCACGGGAGATCTAAGGCAGCATCAGCTCTATTAAGCCTGATTCGATTAGTTTCTCCAGTCAGTTCTTTCTATCTTGCTGCTCTGCCCTTTTCCTGTGACCTCATTTTCCTGTCAAATGGCCACAGGATTTACCTAATGATGCTCATGGGGAAAACCCACGAGATCGCCTGCTATCCTCAGACGCCAAATCTCTTCTTTGGCCAGAAGAAAACTGACCTAACTCTGTAGCAAGGGGATCATTTTACTTCACCCTTTTATCCCCAAATGGAATTGCAGAGCATCCTTTTATCACAGGCAAAGGCATTTCAGAATCGTGTTTTCCTGGCCTTCTTCTTAGACTCATAAATAGGGTTCACATGTCTAACCGTTTAGAACCATGCAATATTTCTGAGCTATAAAGGATCTGAGCAACAATCAACTTGGACCATTTCATTTCACAGATAAGGAACTGAGGGCAAAGACAGGAGAAATCCCCAGCCTACCAGAGGATCTGGCAGGTTGAAGACGTGGTTGGGAGTATGTGGTAGAGATGAGCATGGCTTCAAGGAAAAATTATCCCAGCAAAACCTAAATCTGAAAAATAAAGGAAGATTAGTTACCCTTTACTTCACTTTCAAAAAAAGATATGCCTTAAGAATTCTTTAACATCTGGACTCTTCATTTAAAAAATAAGATCTGATTTAGCAAAATTACATGCAAAAAGAAATTTCAAGGGAAACTCTTTCCAACTAAGACAATCTCTTCTACTTCTTCCTACTTCCATTCCAACTACATTTCCCCGGCTCGTGACCAGCCCTGGGTCCTCACTGCTCCTCCATTGGGATTACCCTCCATGGTCCTGTTCAGCTACATATATCCTCTCTGTCCCCCAGTTTCAGCATTGGTTCCACCTCCTGGATGCCCACTGGTACTTACTCCAACCCCTACTGATCTCATCCTTTTCTGACCATGGATGCACTCATATGGCACAACTATACCCTGATCCTCCTTGAGTCTTGATGTATGTCATATTCCCTAGATTAGACTGGAAACTAATGCTGATCTAGGACTATGACTTATTTTTAATGGTGTCTCTGTAATACCTAACATGTTGGATATATAGTAGACACCAGTGGTGTGCCAGTAAACTGGCTCTCCGAAGGGAAAAACAAGTTGCGATTTGTAGCATTTGCTGATTTTTGTGGTATGTATACTCCTATCATGGCTACCAACACAGTGTCACTCAGTGTGAAGTTGGGAAGAAAGATGCCCAGAACCGGCTCTATCAAGCCTACACAAGTCTGCTCCAGCACACCACTGATAGATGCTAATGAAGAGGTGTTAAGACCCATTGTGCACCCACTGTGTGAAGCATATTTGCCAGCAACCTTGGGGTTGAAAGACATACAGTTTGTCAATGTTTAGCATACATTTGAAAAATTAGTCACCATATCCCTCATTCATTCATTTAAAAATTGTTGAGCATTTACTAATGTTTTAGGTACTGTTCTAGGCACTAGCCTCATAGGACCTACAGTTAAATGGGGAAAACAGATATTACCCAAACGAGAGAACACAGAGCTAATTGTTTAATTATAAATTGCAGTATGTGTTATGAAGAAAATACAGGACGCTAAGAGAATATAACCAAGGGAACTTAATTCAGATTGATGATGAGTTGGGAGTGAGTGACTCAGGAGAGGTTTTTCTCAAGAATTAACATTTCGACTTCTGCCTGAAGGACAGATGAGCAGGAGAAGAACAGGTGAAGTGGAGGGGCTGGCAATCTCAGAAGAGGGGAGAGTGTGTACAAAGAACCTGAAGCAGGAAAGAGCTTGATCCTATAAGAAAATGAAAGAAGGGCTGTGTGGCAGGAGAGTAGTAAGTGAAGGGGAAAGGCAAGGAGGTGAGGCTGGAGAGGTAGGCAGGGGCTGGATCACACTGGACCTTGCAGACCATGTTCAAGAGCTTGGATTCTATTTGAAGTTCAGTGAGAAATGATTTATTATTTCCAAACAAGGAAGTGACATAATTTGATTTATGTTTCAGAAATATTACTAGAATTGCTATAGGGGAAATAGATCGGTGGGTGGGGTGGTGGTAGGGGGCAAAGGTAGAAACAGGGAGACCAATAAGGAAATGATTGCAGAGTAGAGGTGAAGTGTGATGGTGGCTTGGTCTGGGGTAGGAGCAATGGAGACAGAGTAAAGTGAACAGACCTGAGATGTATAATGGAGGTTGAATCAAGAGGGCTTGTTTTAGGGAACAACTGTATGAATGGAGTTGCCATTTACCTGGGTGAGGAGACAAAGGGAGTAACTTTTTCTTGAGGGAAGGAGGGGATCTCCTAACAAGCAAAGATCAATGAAAGATGGATAAGCCAGTAAAGAATAGACGACTGAAGGATAGAAGGAAAAGCCGGGAGAGTAGGTGTGTTATCAGGGAAGCAAAGACCAGAGTTTTTCAAGGAGAAGGGAGCTGGAACTGGGTCTAAAGCTGCTAAAATGTTGAGGAAGGTGAGAATTGAAAAGTCTCTCTCTGTTAGATTCAGCAATACAGAAGTCACTGATGACTTTTATAGCAAGAGTATTTTTGGTGGAGTGGTAGGTACTGAAGGCAGACTAGCAAAAGGAAATAAATAGAGATGGCAACTCTTTAGAGAAAATTGTCTGTGAAGGAGCGTAGAGAGAGAGTGCAGTCGCTGGGGGAGGACATGGAATAAATGGAAGCATATTTTAAAAGATGGGATATACTGAGTGCTTGGGAAAGGATCCGGTAGAGAAGGAATGCTAGAAGATGCAAAAGAGAGAAGGTAATCAATGGTGCAAGTGCCTGAAAATCAGATGGGACAGGGTCCTGTCACAAATGGAAGGACTAGCATTTGATAATTTTCTCCCAACCAATATGACACAGAGACAACTTCCCAAAGGCGTGGCTAACATATTTTACTACCTAAAGAGAAATGGGCCTTGTGGTTCCATGTTATTTTCTTCTTAAATTTAGAGATGTAGAGTGCAATGAGAATAAAGCTGTTTGGCAGCCAGAATGGGTCTGTTTTGTTAAGTGTTAGTCATCAGTCTTTTTCCCTGTTAATGAACACAGCAATATAATTTAAGGTTTGTGTACTGGGCTTGAAGGAGTATAGACCCCCACTGTAATGGGGCAATGAAAGTTCTCATAATTTTTCACATCACCAAGCAGTACCTTCCTTGGGAAGGGAGACTGAGGACTGTGCTGACGGACTGGTAAGGTTTAGTGGAGAAAAGAGGAAAGAATTCCTTTACATGGGCTTCTGTTTTCTCTATGAAGTGTAAAGAAAGGTCATTAAGTTAGAGGGAGGGGACCAAATGAAAGAACTGGTGATTCCAGGATAAAGGAGAGGGTCTGACATAGATGCTAGAGAGAGTGAGAGATGAAGTTTACTTTCTTCAGGGTAAGAAAGACCAATCTTGTTCTTTGCAGTAAAGTCTTCACATTTTCTCCGACCCATCCCTCTGAATGCAGGAATTAAATTTCTGTTGTTGAGCCAGTTGTTTGCAACGGACTTTCTCCTTCAGTTGGACGGCATCCCTGGAAAGGGGTCTCACCCTTCTCTGAAGCAGGCCCCTTGGTCTCAGTGATGTGTATTCATGGACGTTCCAAGCGGCAGGTAGCACTTGCTCTTGCTTCCCTGCTCTCACACTTTAGACTGCATTCTGTCTATGCTCCTCTGGCCCCCGGCTCCACGAGTTTAGGTCATCTCTTCTGTGCCACACTCTAGCTCACACTGCTTCTCAAAGGGTCATCTGCGGACTGGCTCTCACCTGAGAACTGCTTGTTACCCACTGTGACAGGGTAAGGAACTCACACCAAAAGATGACCCAGCTGTCCCTAAGCATGCTCTTCAGCTGACATGGTTTTCAGAGATTTTCTCAATGAAGAAAGCAGCTCATTGATTTTACATTGTGACGCAAGCTCCTTTTCTCTTTCTTTTCTTTTCTTTTTTTTTTTTTTTTTTGGCCTCACCGCATGGCTTGTGGGATCTTAGTTCCCCAGCCAGGGAACGAACCCTGGCCCTGGCAGTGAAAGCACCAAGTCCTAACCACTGGACCACCAGGGAATTCCCACAAGCTCCTTTTCTGTTGGAGGCCATCACAGCCAGTGCCCTGAACAGTTGCTTTGAGTAGCAGTGCTCCCGTGCAGTGCTTTTTAAACCACAGTTCATGATCCATCAGTTGGCTGTGAAATCAACTGAGTGCAATTAGCTTTTTTTAAAAAAAAAAAATCAAATAAGTTAGAGTAGAAAATATCAGTGTGCGTTACATACAGTAATTGTACATGTAGTAATGGTGAATGTTTCATGAAACTTTTGTTTCAATCACATACATAGGGAGGTAAATTTTGGGTCACAATGGAAAATGTGTTTCTCACTGTAGGTCAGGGTGTAAAATTGAGAAATACTCTCTAGTACTTCCTATTGTGACCCAATCTTCTTGAGCCATGATTCTCTCCTCCCCCACTAGTTATTGCTTCCCTGCAGCCACTTACAGAGCTTCCTTTCCCAACACTTCATGTTCCACACTGGATCCCAATTCAAAGCCCAACAGTGACATTTCACTGTTCTCTTGTCTCTCACCAAACAAGAGAGTTTCTCATTTTCCCACAGAGTTGGGAAATTATTTTGATCTGTGTTTCTGTAGCAAAAATGTGCCAGAAAAATAAGGTTGCATAAGATCGGTCAGGACTGACTTTCAAAGTCTCAAATTATAGTTTGAGAAGAGTTTACAATATAAACTCAATATATCTTCATATGATTTGGGAAGAGCAAGGCTTACCTTACCATTTTGTGTCCAAAACAGTGGAGAATCAAAATTTTGAGAGAGGTAGGGCAGCTGATAGACAAAATTTGCTGCTAGACAAAATTTCAGATGAACAACAAATAATTTTTTTGGTATAACTCTGTCCCATGAAATATTTGGAATAATAAAAAAATTATTAATAATTTATCTTCAATTCAAATTTAACTGGGCATCTTGTATTTTTATTTGCTAAATCTGGAAACCCTCAAGGGATGGGAAGCTTATACTTGGGGGAAGGGATCCTCTTTAAGTAAGAGAATACAGACATACTTTTTAAAAAAGAATTTACAGAAATACATGACATTGTAAACACACGTTAGGGACCCTCCCAAGACTTTGGAAGAGGCCGTGAAAGTGAGAGACTTGACACTTCATCTTCATGAGCTTCATGGTAAATTTCCCTCTGTGCCATTTCTCAAGGTAAACTCTGTATGTCAGCCCTAAGGTATGGCAAGTAGGGAAGGATTTCTCCCCTTTGGGGAGGAGGGAATTTAAATGGCTGTGGGAACATCAGATAGTGGAGGAGAAACACATGCTCCCTGATCCTATCCATTGATGAAGGGAGGGAGGAAGGAAGAGGGAAGAAGAAGGAAAGACGACCCTAAAATTCATAAACACAGTGTCCTAGCAACAAAACCCTATTTGTTTCCATGGCTCAGAACAGTGGTTTTCAGAAATGGTTTGCTCACTGCTGGGCATAAGGAAGACTTTCCAAGCCATACACAGTATTGAGAGCTTTGAGAAAATAAATTTTCAGACTCAGCTTCCCTATAACCCTTTGCTAAAAACTCTGCCTGAGAACTTTCCTGCTGTCACAGGCTCTCCTTTCCCACCCCCACTTTCACAACAGACCTTCTCCCACTTTAAAAAGAAAAGAATACTAACCACCCCCAATGTTACCAAGGTCCATTGCTCTGGGAGTAAAAACAAAGGGTCAAATCAAGAACACATCATTCCAGCAGGAGAGGCCTCTGCAAGAAAGCCAAGAAAGACTGGATGACAGACACTGGAGACAGCAGTGGCTTTATGTCATCCAGGAGACACACTGTTTTCTCTCAATCTCCCTCTGTCTCACAATTAGGATTCAGAAGGGAGAAGACTGTCAAGGGGAAATGCATATTTTACTTTGAAGTTTTTACATTACTGTTTTTTTCTGACACAAACTATCCCTGATTTCTTTATTAGTCTGACAATGAGGACTGCCTTTGTCAATTAGACATGGTAGATATTTTCAATAAATTGGACGCTGCTAGCTCTGTAACTTCAAGATTTTGTTGAAAAGATCTTGAATGCCAATGTGTTGTACAACACGGTATGTCAGAAACTACATCCTTTGCAACTATAAAAAATTGATGATAAAACTTGTAAACTTAAAAATACATCAGGGGTATATAGTTTTTCATAATTTTTTAAGTGGGTACAGGTGGAAAACAATTTGAATACACTGCCATAGGCTTGGTTGCCCTTTAGTGATACCTCCTTTATTTCAAGGCTGCCCTGATTGCTCATTTCAATGATTTCATGAGGGCTGCAGAGAATCTTCTTGGGTGAGGCTAAACCTACTTGTGTGTCTGAGGACTGTGTTGAACTTCTAAATGTGGACAAGCCTACCTTGACCTGTAATGACATTGGAGCATCTCAATTGTTATGATATAAAGCATCTCCATCTGTTTTTAATTCTGATGTTTAGAAGCAATCCATGGAAGAAAAAGGATGCCAGCGATAGCCTTTCTCTCTCTAGGCCTAATGCCACTTGGTTGTGGGTGCTAGGAATTGCCGTGGTTCTGTGCTGATGATCTGGCCTTTATTTTTTTATTTTTAAAATTATTTATTTATTTATTTATTTATTTTTGGCTGCATCGGGTCTTTATTGCTGCACACGAGCTTTCTCTAATTGTGGCGAGCAGGGGCTACTCTTCATTGTGGTGCACGGGCTTCATGGGCTTCTCATTGTGGTGGCTTCTCTTGTTGCAGGGCACGGGCTCTAGGCGCACGGGTTTCAGTAGTTGTGGCATGCGGGCTTCAGTAGTTGTGGCTCATGGACTCTAGAGTGCAGGCTCAGTAGTTGTGGCACACAGGCTTCATTGCTCCGTGGCATGTGGGATCTTCCCAGCCCAGGGCTCGAACCCGTGTCCCCTGCATTCAGGGCAGGCGGATTCTTAACCACTGCACCACCAGGGAAGCCCGATCTGGCCTTTTAAATTTCTTCTGATTGCATGATGCAGGATATAGAATAATATCCTGTAACTAGTACAGAATCATCTTGTTGAAAGGCTGCTGGTTCCTTGTCTGGTTGGCCTTACACCTAATGCATTCCTTTTCTGACCTGAAAGCTGGGATTCCACCAGGAAAACTAGTCACATCAGGCAGGGCACATTTTGTTTCTGGAACTGCTGGACCTCTATCTACAGCATTACACCTACACAGTGAAAAAATTCTGTGTGGCCTCAGCCTATTTTCTGAGATTCAAATACCAAGAGGTTCATGAAACCAATGAAACAGAGGACTCTGTGCCCCAGATAGTCACTAGGTTTTCAGGAAGTGTCCCTGAGCCCTTACTGCCCTGGCTCCACCTGACCTTTGTAGACTTGTAAGGATACCGAAAGTGCATTTGAAAAAAAAAAAAAATCGGTATCCGTTGAACCCATTAGCAAATGGTCAAGCTTAAAGTAAGAATGTCCTAATGTTGGCCTATGTTACCCAAATGCAACCTTTGAATTTTTTCATCATTTGATATGTTGCTCCAATAGGTTTCAGCCCTAATGAGTTATTGAGGGAGGAGAGAAATCCTGGTATAGTGGGGAAAATGAGAGCTTTAGAGTCAGACAGACTCTGGTTAAAACCTTGGTTATTAAATCTCTTTGGGTTTCAGTTTTCTTATTTAGAAAAGAAAATGATTATCTCTATCTGTGCGGTTGTTCTGAGTATTAGAGAAGATATGGGTGAGTATTTGGCCTAGTGCCTGACACATAGCAGAGGACAAATAAATAACTGCCATTGCCCTTATATTAATAATAACAATAAAAATAACAACAACCATAGATGAGGTGTCAAGATTTGTTCAACCACGCTGAGAACCTAAAAGGGAAGCATTGCTGAAATAAGCAACAAAGACATATAAGATTAATGACTGGGTTCCCTTCATTCCCCATTTCAACATATATCACATTTACTGAGAAGAGAAACCATCCTCAGGAAAAGCCCAGAGGGCAACTTCCCCAAAGAGGGCACATCATCAACTCACATCTGGCCTGAGAAGAGAGTCAAATCTTTTTTTTTTTTTTTTCTTTTTGGCTGCATCGCGCAGCTTGCGGGATCTTAGCTCCCAGACCAGGGATTTAACCCAGGCCCACAGCACTGAAAGCGCTGAGTCCTAACTACTGGACCGCCAGGGAATTCCTGAGAGTCAAATCTTGAACGTCCATTTCCAGGGGCCAAAACCTCTTCTTTCCTCTCACCACCGGGTAACATGATAAAGGTATAGAACAGCAGGTGAATGCTAATCTGTTCTCCTGGGTAAAGCAACTCAAAAAGGAGGAAGAAACATTTTATGAATGAAGTTCCTTGCTTCCCTTGATATTAGCTCAGAGCTGAACACTGGCTCAGTGGGTGTCAAAATACCTAGATGTGCCATGTCCTGGGGGATTCATCATGATGAGACAGAATAATGTGATTATGGTAGATCTCTTTGTCAGTGTGGCTTATTATTACCAGGAACTTGGATTGATTCAAACTATGGACTCAGTGGGGAAATAAACCTCCCTGATCTGCTGAAATCACCACCAAACTAAACCAAAGGAGAGTTGTTCATTCAAGCCTTTACCTCCACAAAGATAAACTTAGTGAACCATTTTTTAACTTATTGAGGAAATCTAAAATCAGATTAATATATTTTCTAAATGGCACCTGAAGAAAAGTAACCATAGTTGGTTGGTCGTTAAGGATGTTGTAGATTTTTAAATCTATTGACAGTCCCAGTGTTGTACTGATAAATGTGTAATAACAGGCTTTCAGGGAGATACACACACACACACACACACACACAGGTATTATACTATATATATATTAGTATTATACTATATATTAGTACTTATATATGTTATAAATTTTACTAATATAAAGGATGTGCAACATATAATTTATAAATAATCATAAAGTATACAACACTTTTCATTATAAATTCCATAAAACCAATTCTCACACCATGCTTTTGTTGATTTTTTTCTGAACTCTTGTCTTCACAATCATTTTATGGTTGCAATTAATAAATGAGTGTAATTCTGATCTGAATGTTGGTTGATATTTTCATTTATGTTACTGAGTAATATGAAAGTGAAACAAAGAAGATATATGTCAAAACTTCACTCATTTGTCAATGTGAATGACTTCGCTGGTTCAAATAATGGCTTTTGAAAACTGAAGAATACTTCTTCAGCATTTTGTACTATTCACAATAAAATGTCTACAGACACAGCAGAGTTTTAAGCTTAATCTGCATTAGTAACATATTCTCTGTCACTTTCTTGCATCTAGACAATCAGCAAAACAATAAATCAAGCCCCGATTTGTATCATTTGACTATCTCCATGGTGGAATACTAGCACCATTGCCTTTTTCAAATAGCCAACATGTTACTGAATGCAGAGGTGGGAATGATGCACTGTAGCTCACCATTATAGCATTTCCACTGTACAGATACACAGCTGTCAATAACAGCAGAAGCATAGGTAATAGTATGATGTAGTAAAAATAATTAGGAAGTGATGACTTTTGAGTATTTATTACCTTTGCTTTAATATACTTTAATTGTAAGATTATATAATTCAATTTTTATGATGACTGTGTTTAACCACCAGCACTCAAAATTCCTGAATCTAGCAGTTGGCTTTTACAAGCCTGCAAAAGGCAGCCCCAGGACACCACTGGTTGTCTACCCAATGCTCGTTCCTTCACTTGTGTAAAAAGATCTCACCTCCTTCACCATCGCCACATGTGACTTGGAGGAAGATGACCTTGTCCTCAGTTCTAGGCGCAGCCTGTCCCTAACCCTAACCCTGGTAATCCCAGTCCCCTTGCATAGTTAAAGGTCATGTAACTCGATTCTGGCTAAGAAGGTATGAGGTAAAGTCTGCTGGAGGAGCTGTGGAGGAAGTTTCCTCATTCCTAGAAAAGTGGCACAGGGAGAAATGGTCCATCCCCTTTTTCTCTCAGATAGTGTCATGACTGAAGGGACTCAGGATTGGCCACAGCCATTTTCCTACAGCTGGGGGAAATCAACTTATAAAGGAAGGTAGAGCCATCAGTATCACAGAGAGAGGTGGAGCTGGAAGCCACACCTGAGCCCACCCTATTGCCTATCCTCTTGTTACATGACATAATCAATGTCCTTATTGTTTAGGCTAGTTTGAGTTGGAGATTTCAGTTACTTGCAGCTGAAAGTTCAGTTGTTTCCTACTCTGAAGGGAGTTTGGGAGATATAAAAGCACAGGATAAACTGGCCTCTTAGGAAGCTCAACTCCTGACTGGGAGATGAGACTAACTTACAGGAAACAAGGACAAACAATCCAATACAGATTATAAGTATCTGTTTTTTACATTGAGTGGCACAGACTCTGAATTTAATAGGATTTCGGAGTAAAGTTTAATCAAGATTAGAGTCACCAGTGACAGCTTCATGGAAGAGACGGGGTTTGGGCCAGGTCATAAAGAACGAATGAGGTTTGCGAAAAGAGGGAATAAATAGCATTTCATGCAACGGGGGGAGATAAATGGAGAGACTCCTTAAAATGCCACCCAGAGTCTTGTTTTGTTGGCCACAAGTGTTCCTAGGGTCAAAGTATGTATTTCCTTACATTGCAGAACATGCGAACCTATCATTTTTATTCATCTGTACATTGGCTACCCTTTATGGGCATTTTTGTTAATTCAAACACAGGCTTTGTAAAGTCCTTGGGAATGTTGAAGAGCACAGCACTACAGATAAGCCTAATTCCATTCTCTTCTCTTTTTCTCTCCCTCCCTGGTCCTCCTGGCACTCCCTACATACTCTCAGCCTATCAGTGCCACTCAGGTAGCAAAGTGGGATATCTACACTCATGCTCTGAGGCAGGTTCTACTCTCTCATTTCTAACTGGCAATTGCCTGTACTTTAAAAAAAAAAAAAAGAGCCAAGAAGGAGAATCCAAGAGTCTCTCTTGTGCAGTATTTTTGCCTTTCACCATCTGAGAATTCCTTTCCACCTTTCACTCAGATCCCCCTGCTGATGTGGACGACAACTGTTCTCTTACCCAGTCCTCAACTCTTGCCTCTCACTTGTGGAAAGTCTCTTCACATACTGGAACCTTCTGGTAAATCTCTCAAGGGTATATGTGACCTAAGTGGAATGTAATTGGGATGGCTTTTATCCTCTTCAAAGGGAATGATGGACACTTAGCAACGGCCAGCAGAAGGAATCAAGTTGTTAGGAGGCTTTGACAGATCTGGAAGGAATAAATGATAACAGAGCACTGACAGGTCTTTGGGACCACAGTTCTCCTTGTATGGCTTCCTGTCAAGTGAAAGACATGTCCTCTTAGACACCAGTTAGTGTTTTGCTCAGGAGCATGAGCAAATTAATATGAAGACAGAAGGCTTGGAAAGAGAAAGACCAAGACAGACAGTGAGAAACAGAAATCAAAACACCATCAGAAACAGCATTGATATTTATCCTACATAGAAATAACCTACTTTATGCAATATCCTACATAGAAATAACCTACTTTATTCAAAATTTCATCATAAGCTATTGCACACAGAGAAAGGTCCCATAAATTGGCTTGAATTATTATCAGTATTTCTTTTGGCCTTGTTCTTCCTTAACTGATAGACTGATAGCAATATTTCTTCCTTATCTAAAGGTATTAGAAATTACCACAGCTACTTAGTTAAGATCTTTCAGGAGAAATTGTTTCTTACAATTGTAATGAAATGTTTTTAGGTCTCAGGAGCAAAACACCTAACCCTTTTTTTTAACAACTTAGGTTTGTAGATTGGTGAAGTAATCAGGCAAGTCTGAGACACAGGCCCTTATGTTTCATTACAGGATGTGGAAGCCCAAGCATGAAAGCAGACAGAAGTAGTGGGGAAGATTGCCAAGGAAGACAATGGGGAAAGATCTGCCTAGGAGGCAGGGGAACATAGTGGTTAAGGGCTTGGGTTTGAATCCCAGCTCTACCCCTGACCAACTGAGTTATCTAAGGCAAATTAGGTGCCCTGTCTGTATCTTAGTTTCCTTATGTATAAAATAGGGATGATAATAAGTCCCTACTGGGTATCAGGATTAAAGAGCTAATTGATTAAATGAGTTAATACTTGTAAAGTGTTGGTACATAGAAACATTTGTATGTGTTAAATAAACTAAAAATCAGAACTCTAAGTTGCACACGGCAAATACCAGTCCTTGTCAATTTAAGCAGATTTGGACCTTAATTCAGAGGGTATTGGCCTCCTCATAGAATGTCTGGGAGGAATAGGTGGACAGACCACAGAGCTGTCCCACGAAGACAGTATAGGTGTGACGGGCAAAGACACAACAGACACTGCAGGTTGCCAAGGCCACATTGCTGGACCCAGGATGCTGTCTCTGGGAACTGCAGGTAGCTGCCTGCATTCTCCCCAGAGGGCATGCTATAGCCTCCCTGATTCCTTGGGTCATCACCCTCCAATTCCATGTCTAGGGTGGGCACTCATATCTGGGGTGGGGTAGGTTAGGGCTCATGTCATAGCTGCAAGGGAGCTTCTACAGTGGGAGATAAGCTCTGCCTCACAAATTTGGGGATTTCCCAATTTTAGAAATGAAATTCAGTGGGAAGTCAACAAGAGTGCTAAATGGGTAGGGGGTTCCAAGAAAGAAGGATTATAAGAATCTTAAATGAAAGAACCAGCAAATCCACACACAGACTTGATAAATTATAGGCTATCTGCAGTACTTATTGATCAATGTGGGTGAGAAGTTGTTATAAGAGGATGAAAAATTAATAGAAGAGAAAATCATCTGGAATTCCTTAAAGAGCTCAGGGACAGTGCAGGGGAAATATTATGTTTTTAAACAGAAGTTTGCCTTTGTCAATTTCTCCCTCCTTTCTCAGGGTCCTCATTTCTACGTTCCCACATGCCAGGCCCTTCATCTACTGCAACCCTCCTCCCCTACCCTCACCTCAAGGGTTGTTCTGCATTCCATTTCTGCTCTTAATCAACTATTAAATCATTTTGTTTGTTTGTTTGTTTGCAAAGGTGTTCACCAATAATGGAGGTGGCAGCTGATAAACCAATCATGAATGTACGCAGCTCCTCAGCAAGCACTTCCATTTCAAGAGAAAAGCAAGGGGGCTTCCCTGGTGGCACAGTGGTTGAGAGTCTGCCTGCCAATGCAGGGGACGCGGGTTCGAGCCCTGGTCTGGGAAGATCCCACATGCCGCGGAGCAACTGGGCCCGTGAGCCACAATTACTGAGCCTGCGCATCTGGAGTCTGTGCTCTGCAACAGGAGAGGCCGCGATGATGAGAGGCCCGCGCACCGCGATGAAGAGTGGCCCCCACTTGCCGCAACTGGAGAAAGCCCTCGCACAGAAACGAAGACCCAACACAACCAAAAATAAATAAACAAATAAATAAAATTAAAAAAAAAAACCTTGCTAAAAAAAAAGAGAAAGCAAGGCCTTCCCGTTCTGGAGGAGTGACAAAAGGTGGGGACAGTATTTGGTGGCAGAGAGCTCTTCCCAGCACTCTGTAAAATCGCTCTAGCTAAAACGCCTGCCTGCAGTGCCAGCCCAGCTCTGCAAGGGCCACAGATGAGGCAGACTGGTCTACAGACACAAGGCTTCTGAAGGTCACCCATGGAGCACATGACCATCATAGGTGAGCACACCCACCCCTCTTCTTTCAGTCACTGTTTGCACCATCCACCTTTTGCCCTATGAAGGCACAGCCTTTCTTAAAATGCAGTTCACCCCATTTTTTCCTCTCTCAAAGATTAAAAATAGCACTCTCTTCAATGACCTCAATAATTTAGAACCCATGAATAAGTCATTTGCCCAAGAGGCCCCACTGGGGCTTCTATTTTTACTTATAGTCTCTCACCAAGCAAAGTGACCTCTCTCAAGGAGCCAACATTGACACCCGTTGATCTCCTGGCTTCTCAGGGAACAGTCCAAGAAGAATTTGTAATGCAAAGTCTTTTCTCAAGGGCAAAAATGGACCAATAGGTGTCAGTGACTTCAGAATGTGAGTAACCAAACATGAACTTATGCATATATGCCTTGCTCAGAACTCCTGGAGCTACCTAGAGCATGCCCTAGGATGAATACTTCTGTAAAGTACGGCAGGCAAATTCTGCTTATACTGACCTTTCGTGGGGCCACTTCTTCCCTAAGAAGCCATTTTCCAAACATCGAACCTTAATAGAAGAACGATATGTTAGCTCAGGTCCCTAAACCCGTGGAGTTGCCCCAGCCTCCCGACCACATGCCTCCTTCACCTGCCTTCAATACACATTCCTTTGCCCCATCTCCTCTATGGACTACTTTCAGGAAGGCTGAGTATTTACTCTGGGCCAATCCAATGGTCACTGAGAAGACTCCACCTTGGGCCTTTCGGCCACTAGTCTATAAAACGTTTGATTATTTTTTTCCTCCATATTCTCATACCCAGGAATTGTCCCCTTTCTCAAGCCACCCATCTCATTCCCAACTCTGCTGTTCTGCTGGAACCCTCAGCCCAGGCTCCAAGGGACCTATTCTTACTTTTTGCTAACTTCACACCCATAACCTTTCATACTGTTTGTACAACACTGAGTTCTCACTGTGAAGCTACATCAAACTCTTTCACATGACCTCGTGTCTCCTGATTCACAAAATCTTTCATTTGTTATCATCTCCTCCCCCTGGAAAAATATTCATTCCTCTTCCTGAGCCTTACTCCCTGCCCCTGCCAACAGGAGATGTTTCAAAAAGTGAAAAACTCCTACTATTCTCCCTTTTAGTTCTCATTGTTTCCCTTCTACAAGATAAGTCATTTTTTCCCCTCACGTTTAATGAAAAGTTACCTTGTGGCAGATGCAGTGCTTACTGCTTGATTGAAGCAACTCTTGCTTTTCTCCAAAAATCCTCCCAGGTACTGTGAATCTTCCTCAGTTTACACATGGGGAAACTCCAGTATCTCCTCTGGCTCTGGTATGTCCTCTCTGTATTTCCTAAAAGATGGGATGGCGTCTGTTCAGTCATAACCTTGGTGGGCATCCCTTATTCCCTATCTGTCCTCTCTTTCTGCCAACTTAAGAGAATGAATTAGCAAGAGTAAATGCCCGTAACAAAGAGCTCCCTGGTCTAAAATTCCTTAAGTATTGATGGAGGCCTTATTGAGCCAAGGCGCCCTCCATGGTCCATTCTAACCATTTGAAACAATTGTTGTACATTTTCATAATTACAATGAATTACAATAATCAACACAAGCCATCAAATTGCTTTTCCCAGATCTTTGAAAAGTACAACTGAAGTTTTCACGGTGAGTTCTTTGGGAGAATCTAATTAGCCTTAGCTCTGACTCACAATATATTTTATTTATATTTCTTTCAGCTGGGGTTTCTAGGAGAGATGTAGCCCATTAATTCATCCACACATATTTACAAAACGTTTCTGTTATAAGCTAGGTGCTGGATTGGGATTGGATCACCTTAGTGATCCCTTCCAAACTTGAGAATAAGTAATTCCAAGAGGAAATTGAAGTGGGTCTGGAAGAATTCATGGGATTTTGTAGAGAGGAGACAAGAAGGGACAGCTTTCCATATCATGTTAGCAAAGGACACTGGTAGGAACAATAGTGGCTTATGCTAGAGTGGGTGGAGAGAGCTCTCTGGTAGAGCAAAGATTTTCTCCAGAAAATAATGAGAAATGTGGTTGAAAGGGTAGACTGGACCAGGCTACTGAATGTCTTGAATATCAGGCAAAAGAATTCCAATTTGGTACTACAGGGGAGAGATAGCCACTGTCATGATCCTGAGCTGGGGGACACTATGAAGAACATAGTTTCTTTAGGACAAGAAACCAATGGTCATCACTAGTGAAAGTGACACTTCCCTCCCATTATACAGACAATTTAATGAAAACGAACACTTCCAATTAGAGTAGGAAATTAACATCCCTCTGGCCTAGATGCATAGCACAGAAATGGGAACGGAAGGCAATTCTCTCCCCTTTAACAGTTCTCATCTTCCCTGTAACCCACATCTCTCAGATCACGGTGATGTGGTTTGCTAGATATTCCAAAGGCTGCTAATGAGATGCAGCTATAATCTATTCACTTCCTAGCCTTCGCTAGAAACCAGACTACTCTCTTCACCTGCTGCATGTCCCAGGCGCCCACAGGGGCGGGCACAGTGTGACTTTAGTGGCCATGGGGAGAGGGCAGTCTTCACTCAGGCAGGTCATCACGCCTCATTAGGCCCTCAGGGAATGGAGGGGACGTGGGTCTCTCACTGCCACAGGCAGAATGGACAAGGGAAAACCAGACAGAAAAGGAAAAAGGATGCTTCAACTCAGAAATAGTTTGGGAACAAGGAAGAGAAAGCCAAAGAGAGATTTAATTACACGGAGGGCATCTAACCAAGAGAAGAGTCTTTCTAACATGTCTTTTTAACATCACAGAGGACAGAACAAGAAAGAAGCCAGCTTACAGGGTAGCAGGACTATAATATTATTTTCACATGCAGGCTTACTTCTTAACAAGGGCTGTTAACAGGCCAGGTCACTGAAGAAAGTTCTGAAATCTGCCTCCTTAGATCTTTAAAAATAGCTCTAATCTGTGTTTGCCTGGGAGTAGGCTAGGAAGTGACGTATCAGAAGATAGGAGGGTGTACCAGTTAGCCTTTCAAAGTCATTCTTAATCAAGTAATGTGTCTCTTTTTAGCTGAATTAAGTTAATTTAACCCAAATGTATTGAAAATGGTTAAGCTCAGGGGTAGTTTTTGTATGTGCTCTTGCCTTTATGCTTTCACTGTCTTCTTCCCTGTGTTTGAGATTTTCCCAGGCCCATCTATCCTCCTTCAGAAGTCCATACTTGACCGCTCCAGTTCTCAGGATGTCGGCCATGCTTCTACACTCTGCAGTATGCATGGTCTTTGCCAAACATTCAGCAGCTGACCTTAAACTACTTTGTATTCTTTATCATGGGCCCACTGTCGGTTTTTAATCCTAGCTCATTGCCAGTTCAGTAAGGCAGAGGCAATATTTTATACTTTGTCATTTTCCCTAGAGTGCAGAGGCTGCAGTTTAATAAATTTTTATTGACTGACAGCAAAACAAATATCAAATAAATTGTATGTACAAAATTTAGTATTTATTGAGCATCTACCACATTTGAGGTGCTTTCAAATCTTTGTTTAGCAATTTTCTCAAACATTAGCACTTTCAGAAAACAGTCTCTAGTGTAAACTAAGATTTTGTTAAACAGGTGTTTTGTTACAGGCAAGATGTTGGACACTTAGGACATGATATATACAAAGTACTAGTAAACACACTTTAGAAACTAGATTCCTGAATGCAGAAAGGAAGAGTTGGAGAAGAAATTTTATTTGAAAATTGAACAGAAGATACCTTGACTGAAAAAGCTAAGAGTGGAGAATACTACATATAGAGAGCATACTAATAAGACAGTCTGTCTTGACATTTGCAGTTAAGTGTAGAACATGAAGACTAGTGGAACCCAAGAGGATGACAAGAGTGATGGTTTAGGACCAGCAGTCAAATGTAGACAGTGATGGGTTACTTTGTTGTCTGGGAAAATTATCCCAGAGACTTTTGATACCAAATGGTTCTAGAATCCTAGGAACCTACAGACAAATTCCCAGCAATGATCTGTTTTTAGAGTGAAGAAAAAAAAAAAATCCACTGTGGTCTAGACACAATGATCAACTTAATGCCCTAATGCAGCGGTCCCCAACCTTTTTGGCACCAAGGACCGGTTTCATGGAAGACAATTTTTCCACAGCCGGGGTGGGGGAGGGGCGGGGGAGGGTGGTTCAGTCAGTAATGCGAGCGATGGGGATCCCCAGCCGCCCACCTCCTGCTATGCGGTCTGGTGTTCCTAACAGGCTGCGGACCAGTGGGGGTCCGTAGCCCGGGGGTCGGGGACGCCTGCCCTAATGGATAGAAGTTAAGGATTAATAGAAAATATGTCTCAATTACTTTATACCTTCCTCCTTAGGTATCATCCTTCGGAGACACAGCATGTTTAAATTTGCCATACTTAATTTTTTTAAAAACGTAATGACTGTTGAGCAGAAGACCAAGGCAGTCTCTCCATTAAGCTGTTTGACAAAGCAACAAAGTTAGGAACTCTACGTGATAAAGTCACTACTCCATAACCAAGGCATAATCACTGTTTCATAATTGAGGATTTGCTAGATTACCTTAACCACAGTCAAAGTACTTCAGAAGGGCTAAACTTACAGTGATAAAACTAAAATATTCTAACATCACATCATAAATGGATTACAATTTTGTGATGAATTAGACTGCAAACAAATACCCAATAGCGACAGGAAACACCTTAGCCTTCAATAATTCAGAGGCCTTAATAATCCCACCACACTCTAGGATTATGCTTCAGAACCTTCACTTCGAACCATGAAAACCTGGACACTTGCATTTTCTGGTTGTTTGGGCATAATTACAGGCTTAACATAGATCACAAAGTGATTACATTGTTAGATCGATCGATCGATCGATCAATAGATGGTAAAAGGTTGAGTCTCTCCCTCTCATTTTATCAGTACTTCCCAAACTCTTTCACATCCTGGCACAAATAGTAAATAATAATCCGTGAATGGCACCCTGGAAAAATGGAGGAGGCTGCTGGGCTCTGGCTTCTCAGTGCCTCTTCCTGCTGGCTCAAAGGTAAAATAGACCTACATCTCTGCTCACCTGGAACCCATCTGTGGCACCCTGACAGGGAAGGTCTGGAGATGGCCAGGTTTGGGCCACCTCACCTGTGGTCCTCCAACTATCATGAAAACGTATTCTTCCAGCACCCTCATCCTCACTAAACTCAGCATCTTTGGGGGGTAGAAAGGAGATGAGCAACCTCACAGAAAGGAGGAATTGCCATGCATTCTTGAATGGAGTGAGCAGATACACTCGTTTGTAGGCAGTGGCAGCTGTTGTCCTCAGGGAATTTTGCTGACAGTATGAGAGTGGGGCATGATGTCACAGGAACCCTGGCTTGGCCAGAACAGCATGGTGTCCAAGGCAGCTGATCTGTTCATCCAGATTGAAAAGATTTCTTCTCCTGCTGCTCTGCCACCCTCCCCTTCTCCCTGCCAGTCTGAGTGATAATTGTAAAGCCATGCAGTTCCTTTCAGAAATAGGCCATGGGAGCCAGGGCTGGGTGTTTTTATTGCTGGCATGTTGCAATTATCACCGAGGATGGCTCTGATGACAGCATAATACATGTGGTGTTTTGTGCTAAATAAAATCAGTGCCAGTGGCTTAAAGAACAAAACTTCCCAGTGATTCAAGCACAGTTTCAATATGACATATCATCTGTATGGGACCCAATTCATGGTCACCTTTTTTCACCCTCAAGACTATTCCTACAAAATAGTCTATAGATCTGGTCCTTGGGAGGCCATGAAAGAGAAATTCTTCTCTATTCAGGAACTCTTAAGCTCTCAACAGAGTGGCAAGGGGAAATTTTATACACGGCCTCTGTTCGAGTCCGGAATTTAAATTTATCTGAACCTGAGAGGAAGATATTAGCCTCAGAATAGGATTTTAAGAAAGTTTAAATCCTAGGTCTACCGTTTACCATCTGTGTGACTTGGCGAATTTTAGTTAACTTCTCTTACCCTCACTGTAAAAAAATATATAGTGATATCCACTTTATAGACTTGTTAGAATTACATGACTAAATGTAAGTGAAATACTTCGCACAAAACCTGGCCCAATGAAAATTCTACATAAATGGGAGTTGTTGCTGATGCTATATTTGTAGTTATTATTACACATACCATTCTTGTTTTTTTGTTGTTGTTGTTGTTGGTTTTTGGCTGTGCTTGCTGCATGTGGGATCTTAGTTCCCCAACCAGGAATTGAACCCGTGCCCCTTGCAGTGGAAGCTCGGAGTCTTAACCACTGGACCACTAGGGAAGTCCATACCACTCTTGTTTTTAGGAAGGGAACTCGGAAGAAAATTAATATTCATGGTTGCTAAATTTTTCTTAGTACTGAACAAGTCACATGACTATCATATAGACGATTAAAATAGAATCATAATGCCAGTCGTAACCTCTTCAAAATCTTAATATGTCGTGGAGGTGAGAAGTTTGAACAAATAATCCCAAAAAAGAAGATGACAATTTGGAACATACACAGATCAACCTATAAACTCAAAAATTTCTTCAAGACACCAAGAGGTTTACGGTAAGTATTCTTTTGCTGGACAAGTTAAAAATGAATATAATATATATTTAATGTTGACATTTTTATACCAAAAGCTATAGCTTAATCTTTCATGTTATTGAACCATCTAAAATAAGCTAACTTTCCACATTACATGGCTATTTTTATTTATTTAACCATGAACTGCTAACCTTGAAAGGCTTTGGCTTATTCATTATTCAACATAAGTAGCTACTTTTCACTTTGATGTAAGTTACTAATTTATAGACTGCTTTTACCTTAAGTCATCTGGTGACAAAGCACTGTTCCAGAAGTAGATTTTGAAGATAAGCAGCTGAAAGCAGGAGAATATTTAAGTCAGCTTGATGTTTACTCAATAATTCATTGAAAGGAAACAATGAAAAGGAAGTTACTGTTGGGCAGAAAAATATCCTCTTCACAATCATATTCAGCTGTTAAGTTTTCATTAAGTAGTGTGTTTTACACAATTGCATTAAGAAATCATTACATTTCTGCAGCTAAACTGACAGTGAATAAAGCCTTTGGTGTGTTGGTTATTATAAAAGACAGACTCCAAATTCATTTGGAAATGGCCGAGCAACTGTTTTCCTGTTAACAAATTCAGAGAACATCCACTCAAGATAAGAATGCATGAAACCAAGAGGCCAGGTCTACATTACCCCTCCGAATGAGCATTTATTGTCAAATGGGGGCTTTCAGGAGTTTCCATTCTATTATTAACTATTCTTCCTGTTCTTCTCCTTCTTCACTGAGGCAAACATTAAGGCCAAAAAAAAAAAAAAGAAAAGACTTCATCTTGTCCAGTCTCATCATTATACAGATAAATAACAGCAAAGCCTAGTGGTTAAGAGTGGAGGCTCAAGAGTCAGCCTGGCTGAGCTCAAATCCTGGCTCAGCCCCTTTCCAGTTGTGTGACCTTGGCCAAGTGATTTACTTGTCTGTACTTGGTTTTTCTGAACTGCAAAGTGAAAGTTACAGACTAATGAAAGTGTGTACAGTCTTGGGTTACTATAAGGAGTACGTGGGGCTCTACGTGTGTGTTAGATGTTACTACAAACAGGAGAACTGAAGCTGTGGACTTAAGGGATTTGTGTTACATTTCCTCAGCTAGTCAGCAATGGACTCCTTCAGTCTACAGCACCATCTTCCATCAGTGAACAGAATGCTGGTAGTGGACATGGTTCCTTGCTGCCTAAACGGCATCCATTCCTCTTTCTTCAGGTGATAGCCAATTAAGGTTTCCTTTGGAAAGTCACCTGACCCCCACTCTTAGTCCATGTGCCTCACTTTATTTTGGGGGAGCAAAGGAGTATAACTTAAGCCAGGCCTGGACCATCAGAGTATTCCATCCTGGCCACAGGGCTTGGTTCAGGGAGGGATGCGTGACTCCAGGTTAATGAGATGCCATCCAGATTTTTGCTGGAACAACTGGAGAGAGAAGCCCTTGTCCAATAGATGTAACTATTAAGATATACGCTCAGAGCCCTTGGTGATCATCTTGCCTTTAAGAGGGTAAAGCCTGAGTGAAAAAGAAGCCAACAGAGGGAAAGATAGCTAATAAATGGAGAGAGAAATATCTCTGGTGGCATCACTTGACACTTGGATCAAGTCACATCTGAAAATGGGGGAGACCTACCCTTGGGCATTTCATTTTGTCAGCCAATAAACTGGCTGCTATCACTCTCATTGAAAAAGTTCTGACTTACACAAACATTTAAAAAATATATCACATAGTTCTAGCCTCAGGAACAAACCTGAGTATTTTCTTGTACTCTGAAATAAATCTTCCTGTTACAACATGGAAAGCAAATTCAACAGTCCTCCTTCATCCATGATATTTCGTTACTGTCTGGGTCAGATGAGCAACCTGCGCAGCTGCCAACGGTGCGCTCTGGAGTCTGATCTGGGTTGGAATCCCAGCCCTTTCACAGGCTAGTCCCTTCTCCTTCACTGGTTATTTAACCTCCCGAACCTTAGTGTCCAATCTGAATAGACTTACCGCAAGGATTCAGTGAGATGATGCACGCAAAATACTAAGCATTAAGAACAGAGTAATGATAATAATAAAGAAGACTAATGTTTACTGGTGTGTACTACACTCTATTAAGCACTTTCTAGATACCAACTCCCTGACTCCTCATAACAACCTTGTGTGGTTAGGGTTCCATTCCTTATTTTGCAACTGAGGAAACTAGAGACAGAGAGGTTAAGTCATTTGCACCCATCGGGACAGCCAGTAAGTTTTGGAGCCAGAATTCTTATTTCAGAAGTCAAATGCATTACTATTCTGCTAAACTGCCCCTCATTTTGTCCAATAACTATTAGCTGCTGAGGTTGTTGCTAATGATAACTGACTCCTGACATAAGTTCAAAAGTTGACATAACTCTGACTTCCCTGGAGGTGCAGTGTTTAAGAATCCGCCTGCCAATGCAGGGGACATGGTTTCGAGCCCTGGTCCGGGAAGATCCCACATGCCACGGAGCAACTAAGCCCGTGCACCACAGCTGCTGAAGCCCGTGTGCCACAACTGCTGAAGCCCGTGTGCCACAACTACTGAAGCCTGCACGCCTAGAGCCCGTGCTCCGCAACAAGAGAAGCCACCACAATGAGAAGCCCGCGCACCGAAACGAAGAGTGGCCCCCGCTCACTGCAACGAGAGAAAGCCTGCACACAGCAACCAAGACCCAACGCAGCCAATAATAGATAGATAAATAAATAAACAAATAAATTTATAAAAAAGAAAAAAAAGTTGACTTAGATTCTGCAGTAGTGATTTTGAAGCAGCTGGGCCCAAAGGTTCAAGGATGAATAGGATATAAGACCTTCTCTAGAGGAGTTTAGAACATAGTTAGGAGTAGAACTGGGTGAGAAGAGACAAGTGTTGTTTTATAGAAGTTATGGTAACCTCTCTGAGCCTTGGTTTCTTCATCTGTAGAATGATTTTACCTATGCCCTGGGTTTTAGTAAGGGTTAAAACAGATCACTATGAAAACCACTTAGCAAGTTGCCTGGGGATCACCATCATCATCATCAATTATCATTACCAACAGTGCTTATAAAAACAGACAGATCATGACCCAAAGTTTACAAATACTCACAGAATTTGGTTTTCTTTAGAGATTTTTTTTTTTTTGGTGAACAGATCTTGTCTTCAAGTTGAACCAAAAAAGAAAAAGAGGAAGTATAAAATCTCTGCAACCTGAGAGATCCTGCTTTTTAGCTGCCTCCTAACAGCAAGCAAAATAGCCCAGAAGAACTTCAAAGGCAAAGACTGAGAACCGCACATGAGTGTTTGTCCCTCCTCAGTGCCCTACGCCCTGAAGAGGACATGGCACATGGGGCTCTGAGAAATCACATGGGAAGGGGGCAGAGTTTCAGCACAGAGGAGCTCTTCAGCAGCTGAAGACAGTTCAGTTCTCTGGTACAGTTCTTTGTAGGCAAAGACTTATCTGGACCTTGACCCTCCCCTAATGCAGTCTAAGTAGTCATTTTTAGACTCTTGCTTCTATTTCCTCGAGATGGCCGATAGTTGGTGTCAGCAATGGCACCATCTCCCCACTTCCTGCCACTGTGTTACTCACCCAACCTCTTCCGGGTGGCATGTTCATACACAGACCCCCTTCCTTCACAGTGGGATTGGGGTCCACTTCTCCTCTCTTCCTTACCACCTCCACCCAGTGGCAGAAGAGCAAGGGGCAGTACCTTGGTGAGCCACTGATGATTGGTGGCTATTTCCTGGTGAATGGTACTCAGGGACCAAGGCTCTGCCTGGCTGTAAAAGTATAAATTTTGCCCTATTGGGTGGAGCAGAGGGGATACTACAAGAACCATGTTATCTGTAGTGTGCAGTGGCCAACTAGAAGATAGACAGAAAAGCAGGAATGAAGTCTACTTGTTTTCAGTGGAGGACATTTTTCTATTCCCTTTTCCAAAGTTCACAGTTGGCTTCTGGCTATCTGCTCCACACAGGAACAACAGGATCACTACTTCAGGAACAGTGTCACTACTTGGTGTTCAGACAGAACACCAAGAGCAGAGTAGGCAGTCTTGAAATCAGTGTTGTGTCTATTCATCTATCACAGGAAGACATATTTTGCCTTGCTTTGTCTTGGGAAAAAAAAAATTTTTTTTTGAAATCTACAAGAACTTTATTATTAAGAAAAAATAACATAAATAAGTAAAAGTACCTTATTAGGGATCATGTGCCTTAGAGTAAAGCTTAACAGTTTTCATATACATTGTCCCCTCTTACCGTTTCATCTTCTTGGCGATATAAGAATAGGAATGAAAAATTTGAGATGTTTTATTATTGATTTTTTTGTTGTTGTAAAGTTATATAAGCTCATTACCAAAAATAAATCAGACAATAAAAAAGGGCATAAAGAGTAAAAGATGACACAAATAATCCCACTACTGAGTGTTGCGATTTTCAAACATTTCAATATATATTTAAATGCACTGCCAAAAAAAGATCATAATGTCTTGTAGCCTGCTTTTATCAAGACATTCTTAACATCTTACAATATTAGAATATATAGACCTAGTTTGGTATTTTCTTTAAAATTCCTTTATATTGGGCTTCCCTGGTGGCGCAGTGGTTGAGAGTCTGCCTGCCAATGCAGGGAACACGGGTTCGAGCCCTGGTCTGGGAGGATCCCACATGCCGCGGAGCAACTAGGCCCGTGGGCCACAATTACTGAGCCTGTGCGTCTGGAGCCTGTGCTCCGCAACAAGAGAGGCCGCGACAGTGAGAGGCCCGCAGACCGCAATGAAGAGTGGCCCCCGCTCGCCACACTTGGAGAAAGCCCTCACACAGAAACGAAGACCCAACACAGCCCAAAATAATTAAAAAAAAAAAAAAAATTCCTTTATATTTAGTATTCTATGATATAAAAGTACTTGACTTACTTAACCGATTCTTTACTGACGGACATTTAGACTGTTTTTAACATTTTTTTACGATGAATAACTCATCTATACATCTTTCAGTACTTACTTGATTACTTTCTTAGGAGGTATTCCCAGATTCTGGATTAAAGGGTTTTTGCACTTTTAAACTCCTGTGTTACCTACAGCTAAGTTACCGTCCAGAAAGCTTTTCAGGGACTAGAATTACTTTTCACTTTTTCATGGACAATGGCATAGAGAGAATCTCAATGACTTGCTGAAGATAATCCAGTCACTCACTGAGGTACCTACATATCCATCTGTTAAAAACTTGAGATGTTTTAGAGCTGGAGGTATCAACTGAAATCACTTCATCTAAGTCTACTATTTTTATAGCAAATTGAGGAAGGAAGGTGTGTGATTTCTGAATTCAAGGGCTTCTCTCTTTAGTCCTCCCTTGAACTGGAAGCTGGTGTCTGCAACTTGACACGGAGCCATCCTGCCACTCCAGTGTTATAAGCTCTAGACTTGTTTTAAAAAATGGGTCTATATTTTTATGGTAATCAGTCCTTTCCACCACAATTTTTTTCACCATGTACACCAACAGTCAGGGTGCAGACAGGATCTCAGACCTGGTGTCTTAAAACAAACCCAAAAATTTTAAGGTGGAAATGGTTCTCTTAAATCCCTTCCAGATCTAGGATTCAGTAATGCTCTTTAGACATTTTCCTCCTTGAATCATGTGTGGTTAGTTCCAGGCCCTCCCTGATGACCACTAGGCGTCAGACTTTCCCATCTCTCCTCCAACTGTGCTGCTTACACAGTAATTAACTCATTTGCTCAAGGTCATTAACTCTTATCTAAGGGGGCTTCTGTGTCATCATATGAACATGGTCATTACGATGCAGAAACCTAGCAGATTTCAACAGGACTTATTTAGTGTGACTGTCTCCTAGCTACTAGCTTTTCAACAGAGCTCTTCACTGCAAAGCCCAAGCCCTAAACCAGATGAGGTGGAAGAAAGACCAAAAACCAGGCTTTTCATTTCCCAAGTGAGGCCATAGAATGCCGCTACTTTTCACCACATAGGTATCTGCACCCTCGTGGCCAATAGGGTGCTGGTGTATTCTGAGCACCACCCCTCATTCATCTTAAAGGCAACAAAATGCCAAAGCAGCCAACAGCAGGCTCTGAATTCTGTACCTAAGGTGGGTTGAAATGTAACAGCTTATCATCAACCAAGTATTTCTTCAACATCCAGGCTCATAGGGCACTTCGCTTGAAGTCCAGAAAAGGATATTTTCATTCAGCCAGTCGTTCAATTATTCAGCAAGTACTTCTTAAACTCCTCCCAGGCATTGCGGTCCCAGTGATGAAGAAAATAACACGGGATAAACACACCCACGGAACAGCTTGTGTAACAACAAGACCAACTCCAGGCTGCTTCATCCCTCCTGCCTTAGAAGAGGCTGTAGAGGTGGGATTAAATCTATGGCCATGTCTCCTGGCCGGACTAACTCTCCCCTAGCAACCCATGTCACCTTGGAGGGTCTTAGTTTCATAGCCTCAGCCCCTCCTCACTTCCTTTTCTCCCCACCTGACAGCATCCCTAAGAGGGGGAGACCAAAAAAAACCTTATCTCAGATGTGGGGGAAGCAAAACAGAAAAGTGGAAAAGGTTTTCTCAAATCATGTAGAAGGACAAGGGCCGAACCAGCATCCTGGGCTCCGTGAGCTGCATCACAGGAGACCCCATGAAAATGGTTTTCAGTCGAGACCTAGATTATAGCACTATGTACAGTGTCTTGCAGAGAGCAGCTCTCTTAATATCTGGAATATTATAAATCTCTCAATATTAGGAAACTGATGAACGAGAATAGAAAGCTTCACTTTGTGAACTAGTTCCCATGAAACACAGCATCCTGCCTATAATGCCTCCAAGGAGAAAACTCTCATCCTGGAGACATCTCACCTTCCTTTCCTGAAGGAAGAGGTACTGTTCCTTGATAGGTACTGACTCACCTGGGCAGATGCATCAGTTGTGATTTCCTGCAGTATATGTCAACCTCTGCAGAACTGCTCAGACCCAAACAGCGGCCCAGTCCATGTAGCTGAGATTCATTTAGATCTTTTTTTTTTTATATAAATTTATTTTATCTGTTTATTTTTGGCTGCTTTGGTTCTTTGTTGCGGTGCGCGGGCTTCTCATTGCGGTGGCTTCTCTTGTTACGGAGCACAGCCTCTAGGCATGCGGGCTTCAGTAGTTGTGGCTCGTGGGCTCTAGATAGCAGTCTCAGTAGTTGTGGTGCACGGGCTTACCTGCTCCGCGGCATGTGGGATCTTCCCGGACCAGGGCTCGAACCCGTGTCCCTTGCGTTGGCAGGCGGATTCTTAACCACTGTGCCACCAGGGAAGCCCCCATTTAGATCTATTTTAATTTGCCCAAGACATCATCATTACCAGAGGGTGTCTCCCCAAATAACTGAGTGTTCTCCATTTGTTTATCTTGAACTTTGCTTAACACTTCCAGAATTAAAAAAAAGTCTTTGTAAGATATGGCTATAAAATAATGAGACATGCCTTCTCCCTCTTCTTCACCATAAACAAACATTTTCTCTAAATAAATCAGAATTGCTCTTTTTTTCCTGCACTTTACTTTGAATTGGTAAAGAAAAAAAAAAAGTATTATTTCTAAAACAAATAAACACAATCACAACAACAAGGACAATAAAACACACCATCAGCATCTTCACAGTTCCTGAGTCTCAGACTTTCCTCTTCAATTTGCATTGCCAGGCTCTGAACAACCCCAGTAGAGAATCCTCTCCCCCTTCCTAAGAAATGCTTAGAGTGGCTCTGAGAGCCACATTTCTTTCCCTTTCCACAGCTCCTAAAAAGGAATGTGACAGCATGGATTCACCTATCCAACCCAATGCCAGGGCAGTGCCTCACCTACCAGCCCCGCATCCAGGCTGTTGGCTCCCTCGGGTCAGTTCAGTTCTCCCCACATGAGTCATCTGAAAAACTGAACTGGGCAGCTCAGCCCTTGAATAGCCATTCCACTCCTGTGAAGATATTTTCTGAATAAGCACTCAGCAACCACACTAGCTTCAGCTAAAAAAAACAAGATATGGGCATTTCCTTTAGAGCTAGGGTAAAGCTTCACAGGGCACAGGAAGAGGGCAGTCCTAAGATCAGGTAGGTACTTTAAAAATGTGAGCATTGAGGGACTTTCCTAGCTGTCCAGTGCTTAAGACTTTGCCTTCCAATGCAGGGGGTGCGGGTTCGATCCCTGGTCAGGGAGCTAAGATCCCACATGCCTGGGGGCCAGAAAACCAAAACATAAAACAGAAGCAATATTATAACAAATTCAATAAAGACTTTAGAAAAAATGGACCACATCAAAAAAATTCTTTAAAAAAAAAAGTGAGCATTGAGATAGCCATAATCCTCAGTTTCTCGTCTAAAAATCACTTATTGCCCAGGAATGATGGAAAGTCTGGAGATGAGAGCTTGCATCCTTATTAGGGACATTAAGAGCTGGACTAGGAACAGTTTCCAGAACATACTTCTACCCAGGACCCTACATCTCCTACATCTTTTCCACTTCTGTTAAGAAGGGAGTCTGTGAATCTACTAGGTACCCAGAAATCAACTCAGATTATTGTTTGCCTTAGCTGACTGGCTCCCCATGACTTTACAAGGTTCAAAATCTGAGCATTTCATCACAATTAACTAATAAGAGTATTTCATTGAATAAAAGAAATAAATTTTTATGACAGCTCTTTAATTGCCACTGGATAATGTTTATTGAGAGTTCCCCCAGGTGTTCAGGGAAGTGTATTAATTCATTCTGGTTTTCAACAAACATGTACATAACTGTACTCAGTATAGCTCTGTACTCAGCACCATGGGGAATAAAAAGAATCGTGGTCCATGGAGAGACCACAGTCTAGTATAGACTACATTGCCCTGTAAGCACATTGCATAATTATAAAAATTATAAGTACACTGCATTATAGAGACTATATATCTACCATTCAAAACAATACCCAAGCACGACCAGTTAGGTGATAGAGAAAGTGTGAGATGTGTGTGTGTATGTGTGTGGAAAACACCTGGAAGGGGAAACAGCAAAATGTTCTACTGAGATGAAATCTTTTGGGAATAAGGGTGTGAATAATTTTTATTTTCTTTAGGCTTCAATTTTAAAATTTTCTCCACAATGAATATGTAATACTTGTGCAAATTATGTGTTAGAGCTCAAATTTAAAAACAAAAACAAAGAATTTGAAGGAGGGAGTGCTTTCTTACAGCTGGGGCAACCAGGAAGGCTTTGTGGGAAAAGGACATGTGAACTCAGCCTTAAAGGGTAGGGAGGACTTCAGAAGGTAAACAGGAGATGGACAATTGGGTGAGTGTGGACTGGGAAAGGAGAATTTGTAATTGTATCTCAGTTTGACAGCAATATATTGTGTAACAATGGTAACGAGACTGATTTTCAGATGCAGTTACAGAAGCTCCTTCCTTATTGTGCAGGCTCATAAGAAAAGTGGATATTGTTCAATTGTTGACAGGCCACTCTACGTGGAGGGATGCACAGGAGTGGAAGCCAAGGTGGTCAGCAGACATCTTGAGAGCATCCAGAGGAGAAGGGGTTCCTGGCCTTCAGATCTGAAGGGAATGTCCTCATTGGGTCACAGCACAAAGTTCTCCAACCGGGGGGAAGGTCACTTTGCCCTCAAATGTTTGGAGTGTTCTAAATGCTGAACCATGCAAGGCCTCGAGCGCATTTAGCAGATGGAACAGAGGAGGTGGAAGGGGCTTTTGGAAAATGCACTATTATTTCAGTAATTTGATATTAAGTGTCCCTATGAAGCATTTACAAGGTAGACTCTACACCCATCACAACACAGAGATGCGGGCAAGCATCTTTCCTTGTAGGAAAGAGGCATAGCCTTTATGGAGCCTGGTTCAGAGATGATAAGATATTTATTCCAATGGGCTAGTGGTTAAAACTAAAATTCTTAAGCTTTTCGGAAATCATCACATTCAGGTGCGTGTCACTTTATGTGAATCCAGCCACAATTTCCCATTGCCTTCTGTCACAATTTCAATATTATTTTCCCCCGTCATTTCGTGATAAAGTCCTGAAACTTGGTGTCTTTTCTGTTCTGATCACCTCTATGATCAGTTATCACTCACCTTAATAAATACCGAGGCTGGTGAATTTGTTGGCAACCAGAATAATTACCCATTTAATACTCACTTAATACTCATTTAATACTTAATACAATAAATCTTTGTCAAATGGAAACAGCATTGCAACCACACATGGACATGAGGCAGTCCACGTAAAAGGACTTCCTTGATGCATTGTCTTGACCACATACATATGAAAACTTGCATATGAGACAGGACCAAAGGCCCAGCGCATCTCTGCTCTCACTTGGAGAAAGCATGTGAGTGGTGTATGGACCTGCCCCCTCTGTTCCACGCAGGTACCAGAGGACCTGGAGCTGTGCAGTAAGTAAGATGTGCTCGCTCACTGTCCAACCTGGAGAAGGACCTAGAATTAAACGTAAATGCAGTTCTGGGTTTTCTGAATAAATACCAAAGAGTAGGGGCTCAGCGAGGGTGTTGGCTGGGCATAGCTAGATATGGCTATATCCAGCTTTTTTGCTCCATGAGAAGTTGAAAGAATGGATCCATTTGTTCTTTAGAGTCAACAGTGACTTCCTAGCAACTTCCTGACTGCTTGGGTCTCCCAGGTGAAGCCACAGAATTGCATCGCCTCTCACTGCACTGCAGAGATAGCTGCACCCTCATTGCTAATAGGGTGCTGGTATGGGCAGCCCTGAGCACCACTCCTTGTCCATCTTAAAACAACACGATGCCAAAGCAGCTGACACTAGGCTCTAAGTTCTGTACATGCAGTGAGTTGAAATATAACACTATCGACCAAGCACTTACTGAGTAGCCACTGCATACAAGGCGCTGCACTTAAAGTCCAGAAAAGGGTATTTTCATTTTGCCACTCATTCATTTATTCAACAGGTACTTGTTGAACTGCTTCCAGGCACTGAGGTCCCAGTGAAAGAAAACAACACAGGGTAAACACACCTGCAGTACAGCTTGTATAACCACAAGACCACTTCACACCACACCCAATTCCAGGCTGCTTGATCCCTCCCGCTGTAGAAGAGGCTGCAGAGGTGGGATTAAAGCTATTGCCAAGTCTCCCAGCCAAAGTCTCTTTCCCCTGACAACCCATGTCACCTTCTTGGAAGGCCTTAGTGTCAAGCCTCAGCACTTCCTCCTCTCCCTACCTGACAGAATCCCTGAGAGGGGTGACTAAAAAAACCCTCTTACCTCAGACATGGGAGAACGAGATAGAAAAGTGGAAGAGGTTTTCTCAAGTAGTGTAGAAGCACAGAGTCCAGACCAGGATTCTGGGCTCCATGAGCTGCATCATAGGGGACCCCATGAAAATGGTCTCCAACCAAGACAGATAATAACAGCAATCAAGGCTCTTCAAGTCCTGCCACCTCAGTGATGTTAGAGAAATATCAATCATGTGTGAAGGAAAGTGAAGGACAATCAAGTTAACCAGACAGAGTTAATCTACCAGAAAGAGTCCATAGTTGTTTGAGCTCATTCCAAGGATGCTGGGGTACAGGAGTTTGAGTTAAACTGCAGAGAAGGTGGGAAAAGGCTGCATCCACCAAAACACCTCCAAGGAGCCTGACCAGCGGCCATCATTCTTTCAGACCAACAGTGAGTAAAATGTGTTCAGTAACACAAATGAATTCCTACCTTAAACTTTGTGGCCCAGACCCTTACCACCCTCCCCAGAATTTGGCTGAGTATAAAACCCAGCTCTAACTGGAAAAGCTAGCCATGCTTAATGATTGTTTCTGACGACTATGCCCTTTGTGCCCGGGTGAGGGAAGCCGTGACACGTGCTTCCTCACAACTGAACTGTTTCTGTGGCTCAAGAGACGCAGAGCTGGTGAACAGACGTGCCCTCACTGCCTGCAGACATCCCTGCTCTGTCCAGTTGCCAGGACGGCTTGGACAGAGACTGGAAAGTACATGGTGTTTGCTGCTCTTCAGCCCTCCCCGGTGACCATGCTGTCCCCTGTGTTTCAGAACAAGACCCTGTTGTTCCTCAGGCAGGAGCCTCGCAGACCTGGCATGTCATGTCAGCTGTCCTCACATGCAGGTCACTGTGTACAGTGGACTGACATACATCTCCCCTTGAACTTGGAGTGTTTAACTGTTTGATGCGGACTGCCCAGCAGCAGCAGTGATAAGATGGACAGGACTGAGTGAGTTTCCTGGAGGAGAAGAACTGTGTCAGGAAAGAGTTTACAAAGAGCAGAAATGGGGTGCACGGTGGCCATCTGCCAAAAACCCTGAAAAGGTTGATCAGACAGCTTGCTGCTAAAAGCATGTCCAATGCTTACCAATAAACACGTTTGCAGTCATATGAACATCTTCTGGGAACGAAGAAAGCAATATGGAACTGAACCTAGTTTGTTGAAACACCAAATTTCATTAGAAGGGCCAAGCAGTGGCTTTATAAGTAAGGAGAATAGAAGATGACATCTATCATATGTTTTTAAGGTCATCGGGAAGATGCCCCTCCCTTCAAAACAATCACACCCCTCTTCCACCACCCCCATCCCACCAAGACCCCCACTATTCCAGCGATAGAGATTTAGTTCTTTCAGGCTGCGCCTTTTCTAGGCTTCTCCTTTAACATGTAAATACCTTTAAAAGGGGTACCCTGTTAATACCTAATATCTTACCGGTCATGATCTTTTCAGCTTGCTTTCAGCCCTGATCCCACAGAAGAGCTCCGGGTCTTTGGAAGAGAGGGATGGTTAGGATGAGTAAAGGGGAACAAAGGGCCCAGGAAGGGAACTAGGAACAGCCTTCCCTGCTCCATGAAGGGTGGGCCCATGCTAAGATGCACACGAATCTGCAAAACCAGCTAATGAAGATTCCCCTTTGTAAGCACAAAGCCTTGTTTATTTATTTATTTATTTATTTATTTATTTATGGCTGTGCTGGGTCCTCGTCTCTGTGCGAGGGCCCTCTCCAGTTGCGGCAAGCGGGGGCCACCCTTCATCGCGGTGCGCGGGCCTCCCACTATCGCGGCCTCTCCCGTTGCGGAGCACAGGCTCCAGACGCGCAGGCTCAGTAATTGTGGCTCACGGGCCCAGTTGCTCCGCGGCACGCGGGATCCCCCCAGACCAGGGCTCGAACCCGTGTCCCCTGCACTGGCAGGCAGACTCTCAACCACTGCGCCACCAGGGAAGCCCAAGCCTTGTTTTTATATCAAGTCTTCGGGTATTTGACTCTGGCAATTCCCCTCAATTTCTCTAAATCATTATTAGAAGGTAGAATAAGCTTGAAGAACTGGTGTTTAAATGATATCTGTGTCTTGTGTGTGTGTGTGTGTGTGCGTGTGTAATTTCCTACAGCCCCTGAAATAAATTGGGACTAAGCTTGGCAATAGTTAATTTACTATAAATAAATATGCTAAGCAATGTGAGTTACTTACCAGTCTCTTCACCATAAATGTCCTACGTGAAAACTGACCCCTGCTTGACACCTCAGCTATTTTAAAGCTGCATGTACAAATTCCTCAGCTCTGCTAATCTGTAAAGTCTGAAATGTCCTTGCTTCTAGGCTCTGTGGGACTCTTCTGACAAGGAAAGTTGGTGTCAGGGAATAATTAGGTTCTGTTGGAGAGGGGGAGGGAAATGTCAAGAGCTTATTATTTCTGGTCACCTTGTTAGACATTTATATTGAAATGTTGTAGAAAATAACACAGACGTGTAGAATATTCAAGTCAGTGAGAATAATTGCATTGGCTAAAGAGAAATTAATTCATTTCACTTCAAAGCAACTAACTGTTTCGTTTTAGAGCACAGACTCCAAGTAAAACAGAAATATACCAGATTAGTCTCTCCGTAGATGACTGAGCAAAAAGGCTAGGTCTCACTGTCTCAAACAAATTGGCTATCGGACATAGATGAAATATTTACACCAGTAACCTCCTTTACCCCATCCCTTGATAGAATGTTATAGATCTTATACATACTCTTCAGCATCTCTCTCTTAATCTATCCCCATGAAGATCTAAATATGTAAGCCATGAAGAAGAGGTTCATAACAGATGTGATTTTGTCGGAATGAATAAAGACTAGTTTGTAATTCTCAATCCCCTTAAACAGAATATGACTCTCGAGAGAAACCATTACTTCTGCCTCTGACAAGTGCAGAATAATTGAATATTTCTATATCCAAATCCCAAAGTGGTCAGCTCTTAGATAAATTAAATGTAAATTAATAAAATGATGACATTTTCATTTTTACATGGAGACTGCCACTTGGGAATATGGGGAGAGAAAGATCTCTGAGAAACCTGAGCAAAACAAGAAGCCTGAAGTATAGATGTCTATCATGATAAGCCAGGGCTCTTACTGAGATTTACTTGATCAGTTGGCAGGTAAGGTTGTATGCTCTGTTTTTTTTTTTTTTAATTAATTAATTTATTTATTTATTTTTGGCTGTGTTGGGTCTTCGTTTCTGTGTGAGGGCTTTCTCTAGTTGCGACAAGCGGGGGCCACTCTTCATCGCGGTGCGCGGGCCTCTCACTGTCGCGGCCTCTCTTGTTGCGGAGCACAGGCTCCAGACGCGCAGGCTCAGTAGTTGTGGCTCACGGGCCTAGTTGCTCCGCGGCATGTGGGATCCTCCCAGACCAGGGCTCGAACCTGTGTCCCCTGCATTAGCAGGCAGATTCTCAACCACTGTGCTACCAGGGAAGCCCCCTTTATGCTCTGTTTTGTTACACTGTAATCACTGGGGCAAGTAGTGTCTATGGGGTGCTCAGCATTGAAAGGTGGGTGTATCTCAGCTTGAGTTAGTGAGAACATTTAGCCCAAAGATATGAGATGGAGACATGAAATTACAACATGCATATCCAAATGTCACCATAAAAGCGTTACTGCATTCCTCAACACTTCATACTTTTGCATATAGACAAGGAATTTTATTAACATTCTCTCTCCCCCTCGTCCGCCCTCCCCCCTCCAATTATCCTTTGCATGGCTGAACAACTGATCAAACTCACAGCTCCTGATTTACACTTAGAGAAATCAAGAAACGGAGAGGTTAAATTATTTGCTCAAGGTCACCAACAGCAGAGATGGATTTAGAAAATGACTGCTTCTTGATTCTCTGGGCACTGCCTCTCCTCACTTTAGCATGAATGTCAAATATTTTTATTTGAATTAATTTTTATTTTGGATTTCTGTCTGCATGCAAAGTGCACATGGACTGTGTATCTCAGTCCCATGGCTGGAAGCAGCAGCTTGCTATTTCTAGCAGGCAGTTCCATCCCCTTCTGGAACAAGGTTCCATGGGGCCCCAGGCCTGGCTTCAGAAGCTGGTCCCAGGTTCTACGGGGTGTGTGTGTGTGTGTGTGCACACACTTGTGGTGTGTGTGCACGAAGCCGATCTTGAGGGCCTGAGTGGATCAGGACCCCTGTGAGGGTAGCATCTTTACATCGATCCCACACAAAGGAGCAGAATTCACGCAGCTCAGATCAGGTTCCCGTTCCCTAGCTCCTACATGCCGCCCTGCCCACGTCCCTGCAGAGGCCCCCTGGGGAGGCTTCAAAAGGGAGCCTTTGGCTGACAAGACATCGACTTGTCACCAGCAGAATGTGCCTTCCCAAGGTGGCACAGAGGGTACAACCCTTTATACACAGTGACTCATCTGTAATCTCCAGCTAACAGGGAATTTAAGCAAAATCCGCTTTAGAAGACCAAAGTGTGTGAAACTGGAGGTCAGCCTGGGGCAGAAACTATTCAGGTCAGTGGGAGGGCTGGGGCCAGAGCCTAAACTTTTTCCACGTGATGCTCTTTCATCATCTTCAAGCCATTGGCTCATCGTATTCTCCTGCCCTTTTCAGCCACCATTTTTTTTAAAAAATTATTATTTATTTATTTATTTATTATTTTTGGGGGGGCTGTGTTGGGTCTTCGTTTCTGTGCGAGGGCTTCCTCTAGCTGCGACAAGCGGGGGGCCACTCTTCATCGCGGTGCGCGGGCCTCTCACTATCGCGGCCTCTCTTGTTGCGGAGCACAGGCTCCAGACGCGCAGGCTCAGTAGTTGTGGCTCACGGGCCTAGTCGCTCCGCGGCATGTGGGATCCTCCCAGACCAGGGCTCGAACCCGTGTGCCCTGCATTGGCAGGCAGATTCTCAACCACTGCGCCACCAGGGAAGCCCTCAGCCACCATTTTAATCATCGGCCTTGTGGCTTCTCATTTCTGCTGCCCAGTGTCACTCAACTCCTCCTCCTTCCCCAGCCTCCCAAGCCAGGGCCAAAGGTGATTTAAGGCCCTTGAAAATTCACTTTAGTCTCCCACAAGGTGAACTGTTGCTTTCTGATGAAGCCTCACAACCCCAATGAGCTTGTGAAAATATTCCACACAAAAATAGCCTCGCGCTAAGTGTGTTAAAGTCAAGAGTTTTCACATACTTAGCCTCAAATTACTCCCTCTGGTTTTCCTCCAAGCTTACAAGATACAGTTAATCATTTCTGGATCTTTCCAAAGAATTCTATGAGTTGATCCAAGGGCTTTTTTTTTTTTTTTTTTTTTTAAACAGTGTCTCATAAGACAACAGTTAAGTTTGGAACACTTACTGAAAACTACAGACTCACTCTCCCTTCCTCACTCACTTTGGATGGGTGATAAGGTGGTAAGAAAATTTGAGAGCACAGCCCTCTGAAAGGATCGACTTTATAGTGAATGGCAGGATGCATGACTCCCGGCTTCTTCCTCCAAAGGCTGGGTTGCTTAGAAGCCAGTCCTGGGAGACCGGCATCAGGGAATCTTGAATGGAGCCTCAAATTCACCCTAGGCTGGGCCCAAACCCTTGGAGTTCCTGCCATGCTGACTCTGTCTCCAAACAATCTTCCAAACACAGGATGTCCTGAGGTGGGTCCCTGAGCAGCTCTCACAGGGTAACCTTGATGTTTCCTAAACTTCAGAACTAATTCACCAAGTAAACTCCAGAACCAGTACCAGTCATCACTCTGTTGCAGCCTTTCCAAGCGTCTCGTCTGGGCTACCTTCAGGATTACCACTGGGGGAGGACATTGCCTCCTTTGAAGTCAAGACGTTAAGGGCAACAGAGTTTACTTTGGGGATATCCTATTGTCTGGCCCCAAATATAGTCTTTCATTCTGTGCAGGTAAAATGAAGCTGCCCATGAGTGAGGTGACAGGAGAGTTATGTATGAGCAAGAGGTTTTTTTTTTTTTTTTTGAGAGAATATATCTGCATAAATGTGTCTAAAATAAAGTAAGAAGGGAATAATAATAATAAATAATAGCCAGAGGAACATAGCACCTTACATACCTGGGAAAGTTCGTCTGTGTGTGTTTTATTGTGGTAAAACGTGCAAAAAATTTACCATTTAAGCCACATTTAAAGGTAGAGTTTGATGTCATTAAGTACATTCATATTATTGCACAACCATCACCACCATCCATCTCCAGAACTTTTTCGTCTTCCCAAACTGAAACTCTGTACCCATTAAACAATAACCCCCATTTCCCCCTCCCCTCCGCCCCTGGCAACCACCATTCTACTTTCTGTCTCTGTGAATTTGACTACTCTAGGTACCTCATATAACTGGAATCCTTCAATATCTGTCCTTTTGTGAAGTTATAAGCACTCTAGGTATACGAACTTTTTAATCATAATACTATCTCTGTAAGGTAAGATTATTAACCCATTTTACAGATGAGGAAATTGAGATACAGATAGGTTAAGGGAGAAGTAGAAAGTAAATGTTCAGAGAGAAGGGAAAGGTCTCCCTTACTTAGGTTCTCTGTCCCCAGGGGTCTACGCGGCGCTTAAAGCAAACAATCCTCTTGTTGGAGGCCCATCAGAGCACCTGCCGGCCCCATCACTGTGTCCACATAAGGGCTGAGCAACTGGACAGGGCACTCCCGCAGGAGAGAAGAGGGAATGTGCTGAAGGAGTTAAGTGTCTCCTGTCCCCACCTCACCGCCCTCCCAGCACGCCCCGCAGGCTGAGCTGATGACCCGGACAGGATCCGAGCCAAAGGACTAATCCATCACAAAATGGACGTTCTATTTTGGGCAGGCGGTAGGAGCAGATGCCCAGAACCTGCACATCGCGGAGGCAGCGCACGGGGACGTGCCCACACGGGCCCCTTTGCACTCACGACTCCACCCGCTGCCCGGTGAGGAGAAACGGACTGCATGGAGGGAGCTGGTTCCCTGCTGAAGCCTTAGGACAATCAAATCTAGACTTGCTGGCGCCACTGGAATCTCTTAGGTGGGCCCTTCTGAGAAACCCAACTCTCTTACCTCGACTATGTTTAGAACCTGCAAAACCCACCTCGGTTACCTCACTTTCCTTACAAATCCAACCCACTCCTTACCTCTTGATCCACCCTCCTGCCTCTCCGCTTCCACTCCCATGACAGCAGAATTTTCTCCTAAATCCAAATGGGAGCCTGCCCCAGTCCACACTCCAGGATGGAATTGATGACTGGCCGTCAATCACCACCCCAGTCTCTAAATTAAGAAAAGGAAATCAACTCACGGCTGCTGCCCCCAAGGTAGTCCCATCTCAGGGTGTTTCGGTGGCCGGAAGTCCTCGCTTTCTGATGCAGAGCAGGCTCTTTGTGCCCCTGTGGAGATTCTGTCCTGCAGCCTCCTCCCTCCCATGACCTTTGACCATTTGTTTCCCTGCTTGCATTGAACTGGACAGAGCAGCCCGGTGATTCCTTCAGTGACTGCACTCTCAAGATAGGTCAGGGAGGGGAGTGGGAAAAAAAAAGGAAAAACAGTGGTGGGGCACTGTGGGTTAGAAAGACCCAATTATGAAAGGAAATCGCCTTTGAAATCAATCTTCATGGCTTGATGACTCCTTTGTAGGTATCAGTCCCCCCCAGGCAGAAAGAAGCATATTTTGGATCATGGAGAAAAGCATTTTTACAGGTTTCATTAGAGATTCTGTGAGAGAGTTTTACAAATCTAAAGCTTTAAATAACTAAGTATCTGAAATGGAAGTTTTGACGATATTTAGAGGGGAAAGGGATTGTCTCTGGTTCTGTGGGTATTTGGGGCCTATATAATGGAATCACTTTGCTGTACACTTGAAACTAACACAGCTTTGTTAAATTAACTATGCTTCAATTTTTTAAAAAGTGGTTGGCTGGTATTCTTTTCCTGTAAATTTTCTAATCCTACCAATGTGTTTGCCTAACCCGGTTACTACTTCATGTTTTCCCTGTTTCTGTCTAGACCACTCATTTCTCTAAGACTCTGTCAGTGGAGTCCTAGCTGGACGTCAGTGCATGGAAACTTGGGTCCTCCTGCTGCCCTCTGCCCTCTGCCCTCTGCCAACCTCCCAGGCCTCCTTCTAGGCCCACACAAGCAACAGACCACAGAGGAAAGGTGTCTTACCAAACTGGGCACGGGAAGCATATCTGATACTTTGATGGTGTGTGAACAATCCAGGCCATGAGTGGGTGACAAACACTGCCTCAGGTGAGCTAATGGTACGTGTTTCATGCCTGAGAACCCAGAAATAATCTGCTCCTGCCTCATTTGCTCTTAAAAAGCTACTCACCTCTACCACTCCCACTCAGCCCTCCACTTGCTTGGCCCTTTGCTGTTTCTCTGCTTCAGCCGCAGGCTCGCTCTCTGAGCTTTGGCTTTTCTTACAGACTCTATCTCCCCCAACCTCCACCCCAGCACATGGAACCCCTTCTTATACTCCCAAAGCTATATTGAGTTCATTGGTATAATGGAAAACAAGAGCTGAGTATCTTTTGGAGATCAGTTAATGCAGTGATTTTTTTTTGTTAATAAACTTATTTATTTTTGGCTGTGTTGGGTCTTCGTTGCTGCACGTGGGCTTTCTCTAGTTGTGGTGAGCGGGGGCTACTCTTCGCTGTGGCACCTGGGCTTCTCATTGCAGTGGCTTCTCCTGTTGCGGAGCACAGGCTCTAGGCACGCGGGCTTCAGTAGTTGTGGCACGTGGGCTCAGTAGTTCTGGCCCGCGGGCTCTGGAGCACAGGCTCAGTAGTTGTGGTGCACGGGCTTAGTTGGTCTGTGGCATGTGGGATCTTTCCGGACCAGGGCTCGAACCCGTGTCCCCTGCAGTGACAGGCGTCTTCTTAACCACTGTGCCACCAGGGAAGCCCAGTGCAGTGATTCTTAAACAAGGTTCAAGGAGCCTTGGGGTTCCTCGGGTAGCAAGCAACAGAGGACACTGAGTACGCGTGAGTAAGTACTCACAGCAGTAAGTACAGTCGTCCCTCGGTGTCCGCGGGGGATTGGTTCCAGGACCCGCGAGGATACCAGAATCCTGGGATGTTCACATCCCTTACAAAAATGGGGAAATTCGGTTGGCCCTCCGCATCTGCGGGTTCAGCATCCACTGATTCAACCAACTGATCCAAGGTTGCTTGAATCTGTGGATGCAAAACCCATGGATATGCAGGGGTGACTGTTACCTGAAAAACAGAGGCTTTAAAAGTGCCTTAATGCACGCATACATATTTATCAACCAGAACAAAAGACTGTTATCTGTTTTATGTATTGGGCTACTTCATTGTGTGATAAAGGATTCTATTATTTAAAAAGTGGTTCCATTCTATCCTTTCATTATCCACAGGGGTGTGCCCAGGTGGGATACCCATGCCTGTGTTAATCCACACAGAAGATATCACTCCCGGTTCCAGCCCCAAACAGTGAGGACAGAGCCTCATGACTCCATCCCGGCCACGGTGGATTATTGCCAAGAATAACCTGGCATCTGGGGATTCAAACTCTTTGCCTTTAATCTCTGCCATTCCAGTAAAGGCTGGGTTGGAGATGTCAAAGGGAAGCTCAGCAGGCTGAGGACAGTAAATGCACTCTAGGACTTGGGTGGAACTAGAGCATGGCTTGAAAATGATCACAGTGATAAACCGTGGTAACAGCTTTCTTTAAACAAACATGCACAGTGCTAAATCCGGTTGCATTAGGACTTGAATTTTGTTTCTGAACACTCGTGGATTCCTAAGACTCACCCAAATCCCCTTTAGCTTGTACTTTTTTCTTCAGAAAGAGTGTTTCCTCAGGAGCCTAAATGCACGTGTATTATTAAATATACCTGCTGTGTTTTGGAGAAGAGTGACTATGTTCTTTACTCTCAAAGCAACTCACACAGAACACTATGTATACTAAAGACAAATGCTCATACACTCCTACACTCCTACACTCATACACTCCTACACTCATACACTCATACACTCCTACACTCACACGCTCATACACTCATACACTCCTACACTCATACACTCCCACACTCATACACTCATACACTCCTACACTCATACACTCCTACACTCCTACACTCATACACTCCTACACTCATACACTCATACACTCATACACTGCTGGTGGGAATGCAAATTGGTGCAGCCGCTGTGGAAAACAGTATGGAGGTTTCTCAAAAAACTAAAAATAGAACTACCATATGACCCAGCAATCCCACTCTTGGGCACATATCTGAAAAAATGAAAACACTAACTTGAAAAGATACACGCACACCAGTGTTCATAGCAGCACTATTTACAATTGCCAAGATATGGAAGCAACCTGTGTCCATCAATTGTTGAATTCATAAAGAAGATGTGTTATATATATACAATGGAATACTACTCAGCCGTAAGAAAGAATGAAATTTTGCCATTTGCAGCAACATGAATGGACTTGGAAGGCATTATGCTAAGTGAAATAAGTCAGACCGAGAAGACAAATACTGTATGATATCACTTATGTGCAGAATCTAAAAAATACAACAAGCTAGTGAATATAACAGAAAAGAGGCGGACTCACAGATATAGAGAACAAACTAGTGGTTACGAGTGGAGAGAGGGAAGGGGGGGGTGGGGCAATATAGAGGTAGGGGACTAATAGGTACAAACTATTAGGTATAAAATAAACTACAAGCATATGTTGTACAACACGGGGAATATAGCCAATATATTATAAAAACTATAGATGGAGTATACCCTTTAAAAATTGTGAATCATTATATATTACATCTATAACATATAGTATTGTACATCAACTATACTTCATTAAAAAAAAAAACAAAAACTACAGTCCCTAAGGGAATCCCAGACTCACCTTGGATCTACAGTGGTTGCTAATGTGTATAACTCAGAGTATGATAATAATGATGATTGTAATAATACTATTTATGGAGCCCTTCTATATACCCAATGCAATGTTATGTACTATATATTTAACACAAGAAGGAACATATCCAAGGTCAAAGGTTAGATGTGGCAGAAGTGGGATTCAAGCAAAAATTATCTGACTCCAAAACCCATATTCTTAATCTCAATGCTATGTATTGTTATGCTGCCCTCAGTGGAACCAGACACAGGCCTCACTGAATGGTGGTGATCAAGGTTGAGAGAGTATAAGAAGAGAGGAACCTCGCCTTGACTTAAACTTCTCTGGGCTTCTACTCTCAATACCAAAAGACTCCTTCATCGACTAATAATGAGAAGGTGAAGAGCAGCGTGTGCTCAAGAGATTTATTTTGGATCCAGCAGTCCCTTGGCATGTCCTGTTGAAATAGTCAGATACCTAAGGCATTGCTCAGACCCAGCTGCCAGTGCCTGCCCTGCAGTCACTAAGCCATAAAGGAAAGAGATCCCACCTGACACAAGCTAAGAGAGACCCCAGACAAATTAAGGAGAAAACAAGAGACTCAAGAAAGATGGATGGCATCTGAATAGCTCACACATTCAGCTGTTGTGCATTGAGTGCATAACTGAGGGCTGAGCTCTGGCATTCAGCTTCTCCCCCTCCCCACACTCATCCCTCCATCAACCAGTTGTCGGGCCAACTGCAGAGACAACTGGTGGCCCTCTTTTTCCCCAATGTACATATATATTTGACTCTGAGTACACATTAATTTCACTTAGCGACTGATATAAAGAATAGGCTTTATGGTAGAGAAATAATGACCTCAGATGAAAGATGAAAGAAGATGAAAGAAGGAACAGAGTGCACAAATGTCCCAGTGTCAGGGCCTTGTTAGGGCATTTATCCCAGTGGGATCCATTTAGAGGTGATATAGAATAGTGAGTCACAAATTTTAAAGTGCACAAAAATCACCTGAGGATCTTATTAAAGTGTAGAATTTGACGCATTAGGTTGGGCCTGGGATTCTGCACTTCTATTAAGCATCCAGGTAACAGCACTGGGGCTTGTCTGAGGACCGTACTTCAAAAAGCAAAGGCTTAGCCTAAGAAGAGGGTGACAGGGATCACATGATTATGGAGGAAAGAGAGGGAAGAGCAGCCCCCTAAAAGACTTCTGAGTTGCTACAAAACAGGGAAAGTAGGAAGGGAAGGATGTGGGCTCTGCCTTATTCTGGCAAAATTACGTAAGAATCTAACTCTCCTCAGAATGTGTAGGCTAAACTAGGGATGTCTTGGTCCTATATGGGTTATTGCTGTAGAATGGTCTAGATGAGTGCTTCTCAGTCCTGGTTGCATTTTAGAATCACTAGAGTGCTGAAAATTTATTCATGCTAGATTTCCATCCAAAGAATTAAAATCTTAATACTGGAGGTAGGGCCCAGCTCCAAGTTTGTTTGTTTGTTTGTTTTAATCTCTCCAGGTTGAGAACCCTTGATCTAACTGTTCCATGTGGCAAAGGTCACTCTGGACAAAGAAGTCCATACTCTGACTGGAACAGGGCTAACCCCAGAGTCTGACTCAATGGAACAAGTTGCCCTACTTAGCTGAAGAACCGAAGCTTGATCATTTTGCTATTTTGGGATTGCTTGTCTCTACTTGCAGATGATTTTCAGAGTGATACCAGGTAGGCTCATGAACATAACATTCCCAAACCAATGTCTGGTGGCAAAACTTCCTTGCCTTTCTTGGATAGTCTATTTTTCCCTTTCTTGTTTTATTTGTTACTCAAAGTCATGCTGTTTGGATAAAGTTTCTCTTCGAAGTCTGGGGAGACTATTAAGTTTTTGGCCGTAGGAATATTGCTTAGATCCAATCCGTGGCCTCCAGATCTCCTTTTTTTAAAAAATAAATGTATTTATTTTATTTTTTTATTTTTGGCTGTGTTTGGTCTTCGTTGCTGCGTGTGGGCTTTCTCTAGTTGCGGAGAGCGGGGGCTACTCTTTGTTGCGGTGCATGGGCTTCCCATTGCGGTGGCTTCTCTTGCTGCGGAGCACAGGCTCTAGGCACGAGGGCTCAGTAGTTGTGGCATGCGGGCTCAGTCTTTGTGTCTCGCTGGCTCTAGAGTACAGGCTCAGTAGTTGTGGTGCACAGGCTTAGTTGCTCCGCGGCATGTGGGATCTTCCTAGACCAGGGCTCGAACCCGTGTCCCCTGCATTGGCAGGCGGATTCTTAACTGCTGCGCCACCAGGGAAGTCTCTATACATTTTTTATACTCTATTATAGTGCTGCCCAGTAGAACTTTCTGCAATGATGAAAATGGTCTACCATCTTTGCTGTCCAAGATCGTAGCCACTAGCTACATGTGAGTGTTGAGTACTTGAAACATGGCTAGTACAACAAAGGAACTGAGTTTTTTATTGTACTGAATTCATTCAATTTACATTACAAAGTCCAATGTGGCTAGTGGCTACCACACTGGACAGAGCAGACAATGCCTGCACTTTGCACAAAGTAGACGCTCAGTAATATTTATTGGCTGGATGGATGAATAAGTGATTACATGAACCAAACTATAAACTATACCTGTTACAGGGCTGATATTTCTATAAGTAGATAATTTTACAATCTACCTACATAGGCGGACGATAACTACTTTCCTGTTGTGTTATACTCTGTAGTAGGTTTCTTGCTACAGGAAAAATAGCAAATGCTAAAACAAATAAACCAGATTCTGTATTTAGGTCTCACTTTTTCTTTGCTCAATATAAATTCATTCTGACTCTGAGGTCAGCCTCTTTTGTTTTTCAGAAATAAAAAAAAAAACTGTGATGTACATGTTTTATTTAATGGTGGGTTCTCGTTATGACATTTCCCTTCAGGAATGAAAGACAAAGAGATAAGTTATTGTCTATGCAGCCACAAGCAAATTCAACCGTCTTCCTCGGCACTGAAGAGAAATGTCAAAAAAGATTAATCATACATTAAAGATGCATGGACATGTTATCCCTCTCATATATCGAAGGACTGGGCTGTGTTTAAATACTTGTAGACCATCATGAGATAGTCAGGGACTTGGCAGCCTTGAAATAATGTTTATATCAGTAGCTCTATGACTGCAACTGTCTCAATACAAAGATAGAAGCAAATATTTCATGGATACGTCATCTGAATGATAATTGTTTTTGAGGCTATGGGGACTTGTAAAAGAATATCTTCATGTTGTTGAATTTATTTCTTCATCATTTTATGTTTTTCAAACATCACATTTGAAGAAGGCGTTATACATTTGGGTCAATTTTCTCTTCCTGGGATGACATTTAAGGAACCAAGATAAAATGAAGTCATAAGAAGATTCCCAAAACAGGAGGAGAAGGGAAACTTATATTCAATCTGAACAGAAGGAGTCTGGGATTTTAAGAACTGAGTAACCTAAAACATTATGCTAAGCAAAATAAGCCAGATGCAAAAGGACAAATATTGTATTATATTACTTATATGAAATACCTAGAATGGGCAAATTCTTAGAGAGTAGGTTCAAGGTTACAAGGGACTGGGGAGAGGAAGGACTAGGAAATATTGCTTAATGGTTACAGAGTTTCTGTTTGCAGGAGAAGGGGTGGGGAAGGGAGGATGAAAAAGTTTTGGAAATAGATAGTGGTGATAGTTCCACAACATCATGAATATAATCGATGCCACTAAATCTTACACTTAAAATTTGTTAAAATGACAATTTTTATGTTATATATATTTTATCATAATAAGAAAAAAAAGAATTGGGTAACCCAGTAGGTCTCACTTAAAAGAAAAATAACACTCTTTGGGAGAGGGCAACAGCCAAGTTTAACCCAGGTATTTAGCTCAGCAAAGTCATATAGAAAACATTTAACTTCCAGACTTTGATTTTGACAAGTAACATTTTATAGGGAAACAAGGATGTCCTCCAAACAACAGCAATGAAATAATATCCAAAGACATTAAATAGGAGGCAGAGAAAGGATGTTATTAGATTTTGGGAAAGGCTGCTGTAGGGCATTCTTCACCTTTAGGTGATATACTGGAGTACAGCTATATCCTCCCACAAACATCTCTTGGGGCCATGGGGAGAAAAAGGATGACAGGCTGGGACCAGTGAACTGACTTAATGTGGCATTTCTTGAGTTTTTATGTGGCTGTGGTATGACATTAGTACTAGAAAGGACTCTCATGGCCATTTATTCATCCCTTTGACTTGAAGCAGGATCTCAAGCCATCTCAGCTGAGAACTTGCACTTTTCTTAAAGACCTCCAAAATCCCTTGGCTATCTAATTGACATCTCCTAATGAGAGTTTAAGCCACTCCTTTTTTCCTGCCTAATTGGAAGTAGATGGGAAGCCATCATCATCTTGTTGTCACTGTCAAGTTTCTCATCTGTCTCTTATAACACAGAGCCCAGAAATGAATAAGGTGTTTTAGGAAGGGTATAACTAATGGTGCATTTCCTGTATGTAGCAGTCTGGGTTCAGGCAGGAAAGCAGAGCCAAGATGATGACGACAGGCCTAAAGGATTTATTATAGGAATGAGACCATCACTAGTACGGGAGAAGTTAATAAAGGTCTAGAAGGAAGAGTCAGAGGATTAAAGAAAGAATCACCAACTAGTCCATTTGAAGAACTGATACGGACGGACATGTCGGACCTTTCAGGGAAATCTGAGAAGCCAGGCCTGTCTAGCTGACAACGTAGGACCTTAAGGAGGAGCTCGTGGGAAGGCCTAAGGTCCGCTCATGGTGGTGCCTCTGTGCAGCTATCTAGGGCCATAACCAAGCACTGTGGAGGTTAAGAAGATGACCGGGAAACAGAGCAGAAGAGAACAAGGACCAGCTGGAAACTGCCAGATGACTTGCTTTTGCCCATCACCATATATGATCACACAACATTCGTGATTTGGTTTGCTTCCATCTTCCAAATCTCACACAAGTTTCTTCTTTGTCCAACTCTAACTCTGGACCATGTAATTATAAGCATAACCCAAGTTGAAATAGCACAATCTAACATATTGTATCACCTTTCTGTCTTGCAACTAATGTCTAGACTTAGCTTAAATAAAGGTGTTGAAAATATTCCTTAAATCGGAATATAGAAAGCTCTTACCCACCCTCTTCTTGCCCTGTCCAGGTGAAGAAAAGACTGAAAATTGATTTAAAAAAATAATCAAGAATATTTCACTCCTTCCCTCCTAACACTGTTCATTTACTTCATGGTAATTAATGGTAGAAACAGATAACTCTTTTTTACTCCCCATCACATCAGGCTGAGTCTCAAGACTGTCATTCCACATTTTCAGTTCAATAGTGAAGCATTATCTAACAAAAAATTGAGCAGTTTCTCAACTGACTGTCTTTACCTAGTGCCTAACGTCCCAAAGTAGAGTATTGTTTGCAGCAACAAAAGCTTGGAAACAGCCAAAATATCCATCACTAGGAGAGTGGTTAAATAAATTATGGAGCAAACATGCAATGGAATACTATGCAGCCTTTGAAAAAAAATGAGGCACAGTGCTATATGGACCTATCCCAATGTTATTTTGTTAAGTGAAAAGGGCAATGTGAGAATAGGGTATATTGTAGCATTAAACAATGGATGCACATAATGTCTCTTATCTCTGGGGAAACTGTCTGAGGATAGAGTGGGAGAAAGAATATATAATCTTTGAATTTTGTGCCATATATTTGTACCGTTTATTAGATAGATAGATAGATAGATGGATAGATAGATAGATAGAATGGGTAGATAGATAGACCTACATTTTAACAATGATATGCTCTGTGATATAGTGTGATCTGGCATATTTTACCCCCAAATCCTCTGTTCTTGGTATCAAAGATGCCCAGAAGAAAGAAATGGTAATTATCATAATCCGTATCATAATTAGAAAACCAAATTCATGTACCATTGGTCAATGTACCAAAGTGTATACATATGAGAAAGGCATGGAAAGAATGTCCTACTTCCTCTACCTTGGTCATTTCATTCCTCGTTGTAACCAATATTTTTGTGTATGTTTGTACATACATTTTGTCACATGAGTTTAAAGATAGATGCAAATTACCTGTTAGAAATGGTTCCTCTTTGAGACACCAGCTATTCCAAACTACAGAAAGAAGTTCTCTGTTCTGATCATCGGAATCAGTTATTAAAGGGGGGAATATCGTTACTAATCTAGGTCTGTTAAGAGGCTCATTTTGTAGCATGCCCCCCCCCTTTTCCTGGACCACTTGCTACAGGAGGACTGGATTTGCTGTGCTTCTCCTTTGTAATTCATTTCCTCTGTCTAAATTACATTTTCCCTCTTTCATTCTGCCCAGATGTTTGATAGGTGCTTAACTTCTGGAATCCCTCACCCAATCGTCACACATTCTTTCTTGTATGCAGTTGTCCGAGGCTCAGAAGTGAACTGCATTTTGTTTGAGAGTACAAACTGCTCTTGTACTGTACAAATCATGGCTTCCAGAGAAGAGAACATCAGTGTGGGCTTTGGGTTGATACTGATTTCCTGGGAACATGAAAGGGTTTCTCTCTGGCTCTCCCTTTCCATTTTCTCCTAGCTGTTTGTTAGCTAATGTCATCCCTCAAAATACTCAGCTGTGATCATTGCAAAAAGGGCTCCAGGGCACAATCACATAACAGGGGTTTTCTCCTCTGGGACTACATGGACCATCTCTTGATCAATATTCAGAATTAAAGGCACTGAAAACAATTATTATGTTGGCATCTTTTAGAAGTGGTTATTAAATTCCTTTCTTGCCAACCTTGCATTTTCTCCCCTCACTGGCCCATCTGTGTGCAAAAGGACATTCACCCTTCATGAAAACCTCGGTTCTCCCGCCAGCACTATGCAACTCTCTCAGTTGCTTGATAAAGAACAGCGCCCTGGAGGTGAGGGTTGTCCTGGCATTTCCATGCAGCTGGGCCTTCCGTTTGCAACCCTGTCTATAATTTCCTGTTATTCTTACAGTGTGAGAAACTGACATATTACAGGCTGTCTCCCATTAGAAATGGATTACTTACGGATCACTAAAGAATGGATGAGGCTGATATTCTGGCCACCAGCATCAGTATTTTTACCACACCTCTCCTCTTCCCCGGGTAGAAAATCCTGAAAACCCCAGTGAAGGTCATTGGTTTTATATGTCCTGTACTCTGCCTCTCTCTTACTCCCCTCCAGCCACGCTGCCCTTGTTGCTGTTCCCTCTGACTCAGGGCTTTGTTGCCTGCTGGCCCCTCTACCTGGACCGCTCATCTCCCAGAGAGCCAAGGCTCACTCCTTCACCTTCTTCAAGCCATTGTTCAACTATCACTTCCTTGTCCACCCTGCTTACAATTATAGCCCCCAGCACTTCCTATCCCACTTTCCTGTTCAATTTCTCCTTGGAGGTGCAAAACATTATATTTAAAAATTTTTGTTATTGTATCACACCCATTATAAGTTCCCGTGAGGGCAGGGATTTTTGTCTCTGTTCCCTGCTGTACCTTCTTTCTCTGGTATGGAGTAGGCACTCTGGAATGAAGGCATGAATGGTCGTAACTGTAGTTCTCCTCCCATCTTGTTAGATGGGCTAACCTAAGACTTTGCCCGGAGGCACGGAGATGGGTCAGTTCAAAGGAGTAGGAGCCAATACTTAGCTACAAATGGCTGTGTCCTGAGCATTTTGCATTTTGACTCTCATCATGTTGTCTCTCCAGTACCACTCCCACCCCAACCCCGACAAGTTTTTGGAGACTGCTCTCCCTTCCTCTGGGAACTTCTCTTGGCCAACTCCATCCATATGGCCACCATGGGAGCCTCCATTTTAACACAGCATGACCTCAGCTCCAGCCTTCGTTGTTGGGTATGGGGGTAGACTTCTTGTTCAAGCTAGACAAAAGACCTGCCCCAGAAAACTTGGAATCCAGACCAGGGGATCCAAACTCAGACTGGCTGTGCTATTGAATTGAGAAAATATAAACCTGGGAACTGCTGTTGGGGGCCACTTTTTCAATTGTGCCGACTGACAAACAGGAAGCTGGTCTGCAGTAAAGAGAGAGTAGAACGATCATGCAGAGAGGCACAGAGACATCAAGCCAAGCATGGCCCTGATGCTCTTGGAGTCTCTGCTTTCAATTCACTCTTGAAGGTCAGCTGCACTCCCATCTTAGAATTTTGAAGTACCCTTACATCCTTATACTGCAATCTCTCTCTTTTTTTTTTAACTAATTAAAGATGATTTGTCACTTGTTAAGAAAACTACTTGTTAAGATAGGAGTAGAGGATTAAGAGGCACAAATTATTATGAATAAAATAAATAAGCTACAAGGATGTATTATACAACACAGGGAATATAGCCAGCATTTTGTAGTAACTGTTAATGGAATATAACCTTTAAAAATTGTGAATCACTACGTCATACACCTGTAACTTATGTAATATTGTACGTCAACCATACTTCAATTTTTAAAAATGGAAAAGAAAGAAAATTTATTATCTCATTCAATGCTGACAGAAACCTGATGGGGTAACTAATCTTTCTCTGATTTTACAGATGAGGAAGTCTTGGAAAAGTTAAGTGTCATGTCCAATTACTATTGGAAAGTGGCAGAGCTAAGATTTGATCTCAGGCCAGCCAGATTTTAGAGCTTGAGTCAAGACTTCCATTTTGTAATTCCGTCAATTCCAATCATCCTGATGCTATGTCTTTAAAAAAAATTGTATTATAATTGAGTTATTTGTAGTGAGGTGGATGGACCTAGAGTCTGTCATACAGAGTGAAGTAAGTCAGAAAGAGAAAAACAAATACCGTATGCTAACACATATGTACGGAATCTAAAAAAAAAGGTACTGATGAACCTGGGGCAGGACAGGAATAAAGACGCAGACGTAGAGAATGGACTTGAGGACACGGCGGGGGAAGGGTAAGCTGGGACAAAGTGAGAGAGTGGCATGGACATATATACACTACCAAACGTAAAATAGATAGCTAGTGGGAAGCAGCCGCATAGCACAGGGAGATCAGCTCGGTGCTTTGTGACCACCTAGAGGGGTGGGATAGGGAGGGTGGGAGGGAGACGCAAGAGGGAGGGGATTTGGGGATATATGTATACATATAGTTGATTCACTTTGTTATACACAGCAACTAACACACCATTGTAATGGTAATACTCTAATTACCATTGTAATACTCTAATAAAGATGTTAAAAAAATTTTATTATAGAGATTTTACACGCATAAAGTAGACAGACTAGTATGATTCCCCATGTAACAATCAACAAGCTTCAACCATTATCCACATTCATCAATCTTGTTCCTTGATGGTCTTTTAAGCTGGGGGCCCTCAGAGAGAAAAGAAAACTCTGTAGGGTTAGGGGCCTTGGAGCGGGGTCTACAGGATGGTTGCACAGTCTCCTCCATGGGGAACTGCAGAAAAAGAAGAGGCATTGAACTCCAGAAGCACGGCCACCAAGAGCTGAGGGGCCTCCAGTGCCGTCAGAGGCAGGAAGGTGGAGCAGATCACACAAGAGGGAGTTTTTCCAGCCCCAGTGGAAAATGCTAAATACTGGAAGACTCTTTAGAGTTAAAAGAAATGCAAAGTGTAGCCCTCACTGTCTCACCTAAACAGGTGGCCTGTTTGTGATAGCCAGGTAAGATTAATGCTCAGATGTTACCACCGAGACATGGTCTTGAGGGGCCTTGGTATCAGGATTCACTTGTTTTGATCCTGCTCTGGTTCCTCTCTGTCCTGGTTAATGATTTACAAGTGACACCGTGGTAACAGCTAAAGGACTCTCTCTCCCTGTTCTCTTTAAGGGCAGGAAGTAATCCTGAGCCCGGGGACAATCCCATCACCCATGATTAGAGCTGCACCCAGGACACTGTTGGAGTTGACTGAAGCTTTGTTCAATGAGATGGCAGGTCCCCAGCCTGACACTCTGCTGACAGCTGCTGTTTCCCTTCTCTCTCTCTCTCTCTCTCTCCCTCTCTTTCCCCTCTCTCTCTCTCCCTCATGCCAGAAGGACATTTATGTAAGTGCCACTGGCTCGGTACTGAGTAAACCAAGATAAGAAATGAAATGGCTGGACTCAGCAGGGTAGTGGAGTGCATTTTCCCACACCGAAGAAGCACAGCCCCAGAACTGCCAAGATGAGCCAGAGCCATTCTCAGGAGATTCTCATGCTGGGGGTTTCTCCTCCCATCACGGCTCTTTGGGGCTCAGGACGTTATTCCTGGCGTGGAGGCAGCTGCCAGCTCTGATACCTTTCTCACAGGGGAGTTGGGAGATCAAGTGAGATTGTGAATGAAGAGGCATTTTGTTAACTGCAAAATGCCATGCCCGTTGTAAAGGATTCACATTTCTACAACTCTTTTGTATCGCACCGGGGGACCTGCCTCCTGCATTCAGCCAGGCCTTCGTGCAGCCTGAAATCCAGGTCTTCTTCTTGAGGAGGAAAGCTTCAGTCAGGATCTATTTCTGAATGACAGCCGCTCCTGAAAAGAATCCACCAATATTTATGATTCACATGCGAAAATGTGTCAAACATGTTTAGTAAGCTCCCCATGAATTCCTCATGCCTAGCAACCCAAACAGAAAAAGCAACATATGGAGCTTGTGGTTAGTTGATACCAACTCAATCTGAGCGAACAAACAAACTTGTCTATTTTTCCAAATGGGAACCTGGTACAAGTATTATTGCCTGTGTGGGAGGTAAATGATGCTCTTGCTGCTTGAATTTAGTTATCTCTATTTTTTCAGAGTGAAATGTGTACTCCTGGCAAAGAGAGACGACCACTGAATCCAGTGTGTATGTCCTCTGATGTTCCAACACACCTCTATGTCCTGCCTTTTCCAATTCCAAACCCTCAGCTACAGGAGTCTCTCCTCCCTCCTGAGGACATTGTATCAGGCATCACAGCAGCAAGAGTTTTCTCCAGGGGAAAGCATGTGGCCATTAGCTCCACTTCAGACAGCAAACCATGTGTGTGAGTCTGAATGAGAAGAAAGCAGAGAAGAAAAAAACACTTTTTCTACTGGACTCTTGCCTCAGGTCCAGGCAGGAGATTTCAGCTCAACACAGGGAAGAACTTTCAAGCCATCAGAGCTGCCAGAACATAGAGCAGACTCTCTTGAAGGGAACCAGTTCCTCACCAGCAGATGGGAGCAGCCACTGGGAAGGAATGCTGTATAGGGAACTCAAACATCCAAGAAGAGGCTGGACTAGCTGCATACAACACCACTGCCACCCCGGGAGCCTGTGAGTCTACGAGAGAGCTGAACGGCTGGTAAGAAGTAGGTGTCCCCCCTACGCTGCTGGTGGGAATGTAAACTGGTGCAGCCACGATGGAGAACAGTATAGAGGTTCTGCAAAAAACCTAAAAATAGCGTTGTCATATGATCTTACAATCCCACTCCTGGGCACATATCCAGACAAAACTATAATTCAAAAAGATACATGCACCCCGACGTTCATAGCAACACTGTTAGGGAACTGTTGACCGAAACCGCCCACCTCGGCCAGGCACAATGATAACCACCTGCCTCAGCTGTCTCGCAACAGGAGGTCCCAATAAAGAACGTGGGGCTGCCAACAAAAACTAACCGGGAGAATTCAGGGGGGGCCGAAAGGAGGGAGGACACGCCAGCCCATGGGAGGGAGGAGAAGATTTGTCCTGCCAACCTCCCGGAATCCTCATGCTGGCTGAGAGAGAGATGCGCGCGCCACCGGAAAGGACCCTGAGTCAGAATGATTGGCCAGAGACAAGCCGGAAACTAACCCCATCACCATAAAACCTGAGACTGTGAGCCACGTGGCAGAGCAGTTCTCCTGCTGCTTTCCTCCTGGGTGCCCCTCGCCAGTAAAATCTTTTGCTTTGTCAGCACATGTGTCTCCTCAGACAATTCATTCCTGAGTGTTAGGCAAGAGCCCCTTCTTGGGCCCTGGAAGGGGGTCCCCCCTTCCTGCAACAACACTATTCACAGTAGCCAAGATGTGGAAACAACCTACATTTCTATCGACAGATGAGTGGATAAAGAAGATATGGTGTGTGTATATATATATATATGTATATATATACAATGGAATATTACTCAGCCATCAACGAGAATGAAATAATGGCATTTGCAGCAACATGGATGGGCCTGGAGATTACCATACTAAGTGAAGTAAGTCAGAAAGAGAAAGACAAATACCATATGATATTACTTATACATGGAATCTAAAATATGACACAAGTGAACTTATCTATGAAACAGACTCACAGACATAGAGAACAGACCTGTGGTTGCCAAGGTGGAGGTGGGTGAGGGAGGGATGGACTGGGAGTTTGGGGTTAGCAGATGCAAACTATCATATATAGAAAGGATAAACGACAAGGTCCTACTGTATAACACTGGGAACTATATTCAGTGTCCTGTGATAAACCATAATGGAAAAGAATATGAAAAAGATTATATATATATGTATATATACCACATATATATATACATATATATATAACTGAATCACTTTGCTGTACAGCAGAAATAAACACATTGTAAATCAACTATACTTGAATAAAATAAATTAAAAAGCAAAAGTAGGAGAGCCCCCAGTGGTATTGTTTGAGTGAGCTAGAAAGATCACGCTTAAAAATATTTTCATTGACACCTATTATTCCATCATCAGTAATATCCTCTTTGGGGGTCAAACGTTTTTCTTTTATTAAGGATTTTTCTCTTTTTAAAGGAGTAGTAATTTTAAAACTTCATCCTTGGAGTAAATGAACTTAGAAAAATTCCTCCCCCCTCCCAAGAGAGAAAAGATGGAAACCCCATAAAATCATGAACAGAAAGAAAAAAAGAAGGAAGTAGAGTGAGAGACAGAGAGAGAGGGAGAGAGAGCGAAAGAAGGAGGGAGGGAGGGAGGAAGAAAGGAAGGAAGGAAGGAGGGAGGGAGGAGGAAGGGGGAAGGGATGAGGGAGTGGGGAGGGAGGGGAGAGGGAGGAGGGAGGAAGGTCTATGAGAAATTTTGCCCACAGCACAGTTGTTTGGGACCAAGTCTGATAAGGGCTGAGACACCTTTAGAATTTCTCGAATATTTGTGGAGTATGTCTTACAAATATTTCCTCTCCAACATCCCAATAATCTAGCTTTGCACCTGGCCAATCTCAGTAGAGATTCTACCTTCAAATCTACCCACTGCCTCCCCGACCTTATCCCTTACTCCACCCAACTCCCCCACGCACCAAGTTTCAGAATTCTAAGATCGTCAGTGGGGAGGGTAAATTCAGCCAAGAGCCCTCCCCTCTTTACCTGTCAGTGACTTGACCTCTTATCTCTGCCCTTCCACCTCCTGTTGCTCCCTTAAGCCCATTATAAGATTCTGGTGAAGACAAAATTAGCAAAAGGCTTTGTAATTAGGTACTCTTTCCTTGTAGCCTTGGGCAAGCTAGCCACTCACCTCAGTTTTTCCACCTGTAAACTGGGTCTAAACTACCTTCCTCACAAGAATATTGCGTTAGCGTAGCACAGAGTGGATGCTTGTGTCAGTCAGGGCCCAGGCTGGACGTTGGTGGCATATTTAATCTGAGTGTTTTGAGAAGACTTTCATGAATAAACAGTTGACAAAAGTTAAGCCACAGAAGACCAGACAGTGTTAAACCTCATACTTTCCTCTAAATGCAGTAAGTTAAAATTCTTGAAGATTATAAAATTAAATATATCATAATTGTATCATATTAAAGTATCATAAATTATATTCTATTTGTGGAAAATCCGTAAGTTGAATTAAATTTAAATTTCCCCAATTTCTCTACCACTCAAGGACAGGTATACTCCTTGCAGACTTCTCTACATGCAAATACATACAGCCAAAAATGAGCTCATACCACACTTAGTGCTCTGTAATCTCTCTGGGCCTCAGCTTCCTCTTCTCTAACTCTAAAATGGGCCCAGAGGCTTGTTGTGGTTACCAATGCATTAGTACATGTAAAACTCTTAATAAGCACTCAATAAATAAAATTATTTGTTTTTCACTCAGCAATACAGGAATTCATTGAGGACATACTATATACCGGACACTGTACATAAGAACTTCACATCTATTAATTCAATAAATGAGTCCATTAATAGTGCCTCAACAAGACCAGGGTCATGGATAATAAATAACAATAATGTTCAAATTTCTCTGTGGCTTTATTTACTTATTTACTTATATTTCTCCTTTTATTTATTTATTTATTTTTAACATCTTTATTGCAGTATAATTGCTTTACATTGTTGTGTTAGTTTCTGCTGTATAACAAAGTGAATCAGCTATACGTATACATATATCCCCATATCCCCTCCCTCTTGTGTCTCCCTCCCACCCTCCCTATCCCACCCCTCTAGGTGGACACAAAGCACCGAGCTGATCTCCCTGTGCTATGTGGCTGCTTCCCACTAGCTATCTATTTTACATTTGGTAGTGTATATATGTCCATGCCACTCTCTCACTTCGTCCCAGCTTACCCTTCCCCCTCCCCGGGTCCTCACGTCCACTCTCTATGTCTGCGTCTTTATTCCTGTCCTGCCCCTAGGTTCTTCAGAACCATTTTTTTTTTTTAAAGCAAAGGGCTACTGCCCTACTTTTTTTTTTTTTTTTTTTAAACGTGATGATCCATTTATTTATTTATTTATTTATGGCTGTGTTGGGTCTTCATTTCTGTGCGAGGGCTTTCCCTAGTTATGGCAAGTGGGGGCCACTCTTCATCGCAGTGCGCCGGCCTCTCACTATCGCGGCCTCTCACTATCGCAGCCTCTCGTGTTGCGGAGCACAGGCTCCAGACGCGCAGGCTCGGTAATTGTGGCTCACGGGCCTAGTTGCTCCGTGGCATGTGGGATCTTCCCAGACCAGGGCTCGAACCCGTGTCCCCTGCATTGGCAGGCAGACTCTCAACCACTGCGCCACCAGGGAAGCCCCAGAACCATTTTTTTTAAATTTTAGATTCCATATATATGTGTTAGCATACAGTATTTGTTTTTCTCTTTCTGACTTACTTCACTCTGTATGACAGAATCTAGGTCCATCCACCTCACTACAAATAACTCAATTTCGTTTCTTTTTATGGCTGAGTAATATTCCATTGTATATATGTGCCACATCTTCTTTATCCATTCATCTGTCGATGGACATTTAGGTTGCTTCCATGTCCTGACTATTGTAAATAGCGCTGCAATGAACATTGTGGTACATGTCTCTTTTTGAATTATGGTTTTCTCAGGATATATGCCCAGGAGTGGGACTGCTGGGTCATATGGTAGTTCTATTTTTAGTTTTTAAAGGAACCTCCATACTGTTCTCTTCTCTGTGGCTTTAGACTTTGTTCTATGTGCTTTGCAATGTCTCCAAAAGTTTTGTTTATTTAATCATGTTCTTGTCTGTCCAAGGTTAAAATAAGTTTCCCTTTGCCCAGAAAAGCCCTCTGAAGAGCACAGATATTCACATGAACTGTAAAGGCGTCAGTATTAGGAATAGCAGACATTCTAGTAACTGGAGGTTTGTGTTTCAAGCATGCTTCGCTTCAATCCTGACTCTGTGCCTGGTTGTTTGGTATTAAAGAATAAGTGTCTCTAAACCCCATTTTCTCAACTGTAAAACAGGGCTATTTTCTATTCTGTCTTACAAGGTTGTTGAGGGAGGACTGTGGGAGAATGTGGATGATAGCATCTTGTTGGACAATATAAAAGTCTACACAAATGGAAGTAGTTTATTTAGATCTTGCAACAGAGCCAAGTTCTAGGTAAATAAAAAGGGAGTTCAGGGGCTTCCCTGGTGGCACAGTGGTTGACACTCTGCCTGCTAATGCAGGGGACACGGGTTCGAGCCCTGGTCTGGGAAGATCCCACATGCCGCGGAGCAACTGGGCCCGTGAGCCAGAATTACTGAGCCTGCGCGTCTGGAGCCTGTGCTCCGCAACAAGAGAGGCCACGATAATAAGAGGCCCGCGCACCGCGATGAAGAGTGGCCCCCGCTCACCACAGCTAGAGAAAGCCCTCGCACAGAAACGAAGACCCAACACAGCCACAAATAAATAAATTAAAAAAAAAAAAAAAAAGGGAGTTCAGCTCCTGCATTTCTCTTTCTAACCACTTCTTCAGCAAGGAGGCCAATGTCCTGGCTGCCCAGTCCACCTTCTCTGGTGTCAAAGCTGGATTATATCATGTGCTCCCTACCTATCACCTGGTCCTCCCGTCAAATTGACCGTTGGAGTCACGGCACGGGCCTGAGACAGACTGTGGGATGAGAAGAAGCTTATGTCCTTGCCAGATTCCTCTTTCTATGTTTCTTTTCTCCTTCTTCACTATCCTCTTGCAGACAGGGCTGTGATAAATTCAATGTACCAATAGCCACATCCAATCACCTAGAGTCTCATTAATAGTAATAATCATTATTATAATAAATCAATAACATTTATTAAGCAGTTAGTAGGTAACAAGCAATGAGAAGAGTTCCTTACAAACATAATCAAGTTTATGACTCCCAACAACCAATGAGATAGATGGCTTTATTATTTCCATTTCACAGATCTGGAATCGGAGGTTTAGCAAGGTTAAGTAATTGCCCAGATCACACAACTCGAAAGTGAGAGTCAAGAAGCTAATTCAGTGTCGGACCCACAGCTGAGTCTCAGTAAATACCTGTAGAATGAATGTGTCAATATTAATCAGAGATGATCATGGGACACTACTACATTGCAGGTCACTATTATTTTTGCAGGGCATTTGACTCTAAAGCCTGTGCTTGCAACTACTTGCCAGCTACCTGTCGTTCTCCTATATTCTTAATTTATTATTATTCCTTTGACCCCAGAAAGCCCCCAAGCACATGCTAGATATGAAATCTACCCCCCACAAAGTATGGAGACAAGTAAGTTAGTTGGCCTTCCAATTTTCTTAAAACAATACTCTTTCTACCCACCACTCACCTCCCTTCTTCCCTCATTCCTTAAAAAAGAAATTGTTACATCATTGTATTTTCTCACCCAGGAAAGTCTTTTTAAGTACCAGCCACCCTCATTTCAACACCCTGGGATCCTAGGAGTGCCGGAGAGAGGTGTGGTGAGGAGAGCGAATATATCAAAGTGAGGAATCAGTGCCTTCTGAGCTCATTAGCACCCAGGCACAAAGAAGGAAACTGCTATTTTTATCAAATGCACCTTCATTTAAATAAATTTCAGGGTAACTTGATAGAAAAAGAGTTCCTTTGGAAATATGTGTTCCTTTTAATAAGGACTGGTTATCTTACGTGCCCTTTCTAGCCTAGCTTTATCCCCAGATATGTAACGTACAAGTTTTTACGCTGGCTCCTTTATGAAATCTCCATCTCAGCCACTTGGGTTCTAGCCCAGGCATAGGCCTGACAGGAGACGTATAAAAGCTTGGTGGCTGAGTGGAGCACCACCTCTGTGCCTAGGAGATAGTGCTTCGTCCCTTCCTTGTGATTCACCAGCTGGCTTTTGATCACTTAGTGTGGGTTCCAACCATACGATTCCTTTAGCCAAGGCTGCTTCATGACCCAATGCATGAGCTGGCCTTCAGGATTTAATTATAGGCATTTGTTTTCTGACAACGGTGCCATCCTTTTAGGGATACTCCGGGATGCTTCCCTGACCTGGTTACGCATTTTGCTCATCCTCAACCCTTGGACCAAGAATTTTGTCTCAATCTCAGGAGTCACAGCCTCCCAGAGTCTCAGTGTTGACATCTTGTATTTAGAGGATTAGCTCCCATTATACACACACACACACACACACACACACACACACACACACACTTGCTGATTGTTTTCAATAACAGACAAAAATGAATCTAAAAAAATTTTTTCCTTCACCTTTCCGCCCAAAACAAATTTGAGGAGACTTTCTGTGTCTTCCTGTCTCATAAGCTAGTTTTGCCAGAATCTCAGAAATTACCTGCTTCTTGAACTTTCTCATTGATGACCAACATCTACTAACATTCTCACAGTCACTTTTTGAAAAGTTGGCAAAAGGTAGCAACAAATGTTAAGTGCCTACTCTGTAATCCAGTTATCCTGAAGAAGCAATCCAGGAAGTGTACAAAGATGTTAACCTCACTATTGTGTACGACAGTGACAACTGGTAACAATCCAAATATCCAGAATTAGGGAATTGTTCAAGTAGATTGTGGTACGACCATATTATGGAACGTATATCCACTAATCAAAAACATGTTGTATAGGTATTTTTGATGTGGAAAATACTGACCATCTATTTCCAAGTGGAAAAAAGTCTACAAAATAGTATGGACACTGTGATGTTACCTTTAGGAACCCCGCATCCATGGTCCTGTGTGTACTCATCTCTCTAGCTACTGAATAGAAGTCTTACACAGGTGTACACGAAAGGACAGACACAGGTAACAATGGTTCTCTTTGAGTGACAGAATTTTTTTGTTGTGCTTCTCTCTGCCCTGAATGTGCATTACTTTTGTAATTAGGGGAAATAAGTGCTGGGGTTTTTTGAAAAGAAAAAGTGCCGCTTTTTATTTCCTCTCTCATCTCTGGAATCACAGAAAATAGCTAAGGGGAACATCCCATGTCAGACCTGGCTACCTTGCCAGGATGCTCACTTCAGCTTCCTCTGGTCTGCAGTCCAGGTGAAAGACTGTTCTAATTGTCCTGAACAAATTGCGGTTCCCAAGGGACCAAGATCAACATCCTTTCCTAAAGACTGGACTGCCACATTTCCTTGCAATCTCTTTGGAAGTATAGGAAACCACTTTCTGAGAATATATTCATTTCCCTCCTTACATTTCTAGATATCTCTCTTGACAATCTAAAGCTTAGCATTTGACTACTCAAGATGGAAAGTACATCAGATTATAAGTCAGAGAACATGGCTCTGCCTCACCTGTATTAAAACTAACAGTGGTTTTGGACAAGTCACCAAAACTGAAGCTCTGAGGTTTTGCTCCTTTAAGGAAAAGCAAGTACCACCCATTCTGTACTCTGCCCACTCCATAAACAGCAAAGACCAAATAAGACAGTACACAGGGAAGAGGTGAGAAAAAGCATCTACTCAAACGTTTACTATCACTATCATGATTGTTAAAATGGTCATTATTATCACTATTACAGCTCTTATAACTGAAGAAACCAATAGCTGATATTATAATTTGACTTTAGTTTCTGGAAAGGGAGAAAAAATATCCCTATGTCCAGGTCACAAAGTTATCTTTGGCTTACAGCATCAATTGAGGTTATATTCTTACATTTTTATAAAAGAAGATTGACTTTTGGCATCAGATGCATATAGTCTGCTTGCTTCTCTAAAGGAAGACTCTGGAACTCTATTGCCCATTCTCTTTTCCACCTGTGATTGGCTGTCTCTCACTTCTGCCTTTTTCCTTGTAAAGAAAGACCAGCTCCAAGCTGCTTCCTTTGGTTTTCTCTGACATGTCTTCTGTATCCTTAGTGCCTAGCTCAGAGCTGAGCATGTATAAACACTGCATTCAGTATATATGTGCGAAAATAATAAATGAATTTTCTGAGTTCCTTTTAGGCAAAGCATAGTGATGGAAAAAATGGGGTAGGGAGAGAAACTTCTAAACAACACTGGGAAACACTGGCCAATGAGCATGCAGTGCAGGTCATCCATGGGCTCCTGGAAGAGAGAGAGAAAAACCTGCAGAGAAGCTGCAGTCAGGATGGGTAAGAGTTAGAGGTATTCTTCATGGCCTAAGGGAGCCTGAGCTCCATCTGTAACCACCCCCATACTGACCAGGGGTTCTGGAAGAAATGTTCAAGAACATGGTTTCTCAGAGTAGGGAGTGTGGAGATGCCCAAGGTGCTCCCAGAGATAGACGTTTACCCACATGCACAACCGGGGAAAAAGGCCATAGGTCTTTGGCTTTGAGTTAATCCTCTGACCTGGATCAAGCCCAGGAATATGGTGCCTCAAAGCTGGATGGACCATATGCTTAACCAAGACAAGATCTCTTTCTCTCCAACACTGTCGCCAACTCATGATTCTCATGACCTGTGCTTGGAGAGATATGGGCTAGGAGTCAGAGGACCTCTGACTTTGCAAATCATTGCTAGCAACCTTTGTCCACCCAGGCTATCCTTTCCTGACAACTTGACAAGCTACTTTCTTAATCCCACCCTGCCTCAACTTCCATCTAACCTGGAGCTCTTTATTCAGGCATACTCTCTGGATCTAAGTTGTATCTACAAAATGAAGAAGTGGATGGAATGACCTTTCCCATCCCACCTCAAGGTCATTTACTTACTCAATCAATAGACATTTATGAAGCCTTGTTCTGTCTGGGCCAGGAGCTGCAGAAAAAATGGTGACTGTGATGTGGCAATGCCTTGGAAAACCTCACAGTCTCATGTTGCACCAAGACATGCCAAGAAAAGAACATTTGGTGGGGAGGAGGGGGAAGAGAAATGTCCCAGTGAAAGATGTACTGAGAGAAAGGTAGCAGACCACGACACCAGGTTTCCTGAGACCTTATCCAGCAGAGCTTTCTTGATGGTAATGTCATGAAGTGTTAAAACTTGGCTTCAACATCACACTGCATGGCTGAAGTCTAGACATAGCCATGGACTAGCTGTATGCCCTAGGCAAGTTGATTTAACATCTACATATTTTGGTTTCCTCATCTAAAAAATGGAGGTAATCATACGTAGCACTCTTCTTTCAGGGTTGTTGTGAGGGTTAAGGAGGAAGTGTTTAACATGTATTTGCTATTATTGAGATCATGAAGAGAAATCTTTAGACCATTCAGATTTCGTATAAAAAAACCTTCAGGAATTTTTTCTTTTATTATATTTGGGAAAATAGAAAATATGGAGGGAAGGAAATAGAAAATTAATCAAAAAGGAAACAAAAAGGTTTTTTGGAGAAAGCATTCATTTGCAAAAGGCTTGGTCCCTACCTGGAGACAGGTACAAGAGATAAAATTTCCCCAGATCAAATGTCTCAGAGGTATCAAAATTCACCAATTCTATATTTAGGTGCCCATATGTTCCCACTGGCCAGAGTTGCCCACAAATACAGACATTTCAGTGCACAGAGCAGCAATTTTCAAAAAGATATCCCTTTCAGGAGAGGGAGATGCTACAAAGCTTAATCTGTTCTAAGTGATTCTGAAATATTGTATCAATTCACAGCAGAAATGTCATTGTGGTGAATAAACATGAGGATTCTGCTCAGTGTCTGGGATTTAGCTGACTAACTCCCACTAATGTTAATGGAGTCACGCTGCCAAATCCCCAAACTTCACCCTGGATATTTGCTCCAATCCTTTACTGTTGAGATTGAAATGTGTTTTCCAAATCAAGGCTGATCCTGAGATGGAATAGTAGCTTGGTCAGAAAGGGACAGTATGGCTGATGCCTGGGGACCTAAAAGTACTCAAAACGATGACATTAAGAGGCTTTGCTGAAAGGTGTGTCTTCACATTTCTCCCCAATTCAGCGCACCTTCCTTTGCCCGGTGTACAATGTGGTCCACTCCACTCACCTTCCAAACTCACTTGCCACCACTTCTCTCTGTGAAGTCCAGGCAAAACAAAATCCCCCAGTTCTCCGCTATGTCCCAGACTTCTCTGCTGGAGGTGAATGTTTATGTTGCCCCCACTTCCTTCTTTATTCTTCAAGGAGACCTATCTCAATACCACCTCACTGGTGACATTTTTCTAGACCTGCTCCCCGCCTTCAACACACACACATACACACACTGGATGTGATGGCTCCCTCCTTAGATCTCAGAATACCTTGAGCCTTGAACATGGCACTTCACATTCTGCCTTATGAACTTGTCTTATTTCCCTCAGATAGACTGTCGGCCCTGTGAGGCATCACACTTGTCCTTAAATTTCCTTTAACACCTAGTCTAAGCCCTTGCACACCATCAGTGCCCAAGAAAGCAGTGAATTGAACTGAATGACTTTCTATTGCATGATGTTTTGGGGAACTGGAACTTTCAGGGAAGGGTTTGGGTATTGGGGAGCTGGGGTGTAGTTATAGATGATAGGTTTTTTATTTATTAAGTTAAATAAACATGTTTTAGAGAGCATCCTGGTCTTTGGAGTCAGAGAGAAGAACTGATCCATTCCTCAGAACTGGTTTGCCCCAGCTGACAGACACGTAGAACACTGGCCTGGGTGAACCAAGGATCAGATTCACAACAGCAAGTTGTGCATTGGTATTTGGCACTAGTGTCCTCTCAGACACCTCTCTATACACTCATCTTGCTTACAGCCCCAAGACTCAAAGCTGACAAGAGCCACTGAACACATTTTAGCCACAATACTCATTTGGGCTGGGTTCCACCAGGTCTTCTTGAGCTAACACACAATCTGTCTGGTGTGTGACAATCTCCTAAATGAACGTAATCTTTGAGTAGTCATAAAGCTGGCTCGCCATGCCTGATTGAGTATCAGAGGCCTGGCTGGGATGGGATGGATAATTTACCCTTCGTCTGCTCTGATTGTAATTGCTTCTGTGGAAGCTGCAGGAAGTCTGGGAGTATGAAAAGCAAAGGATGGTCTGTGCTCACCATTTCTGCTTTCTCACTTCCCACTCACTCACTCACCAAGTCTAGTGGATGGTTTCGAGGCCTTTAGCTATCTGGTATTTAGCTATTTTATCTAGCTGGAATGCTTATTAAAGTTGCATACTCAGAACAGGTCTTCTTCCTTGAGATTCCACCTCCCTGAACTTTATGAAACCACTTTGCAACTTGCCCTTTTACCCCCCAAACTGAGCTTCTCCTCCTCCGTCTACTCCAGGCTCTATCCTCGGTGAGCCCCTCTCACCACCAGGGCCACTCCTTCTACTCCTAAAGTCTGAGAATTTTTGCTAGCCTTCCATCTAGAGCGTCTCACCACTAACCTCGCACATGGCATAAGCAAGGGCAGCTCTGTTGTGAGAACCTCACACTTCCCTTCTGGCCCTTTCCCAATTTCTCCTCCAAATATCTGATTGTCGTAATTTTATGCTAATGTCTCTGAATCCCTAGTCCCCCACCCTGACTACACATTTGATCCCCTAGAAATTGGAAAATAAAATACAGATGCCCAGACTACAGCATCAGAGATTCTAATTTAGGTTGTCTGGAGTGGGGCAAAGGCATTCATATTCTTTAAGTATTATTTTCCCATTATTACTGACATAAAATTTTATCTCTTTGTCTGAGAAGCAGCTTTGACAGCCCTTCTCAAGAGCTGAGACTTAGGTGTTATTATCTCCAGGGTTCCAGGCCCTGGAGCAGGAGCTCAATGGCTGTTGATTGTCTTAAGTAAAGTAGCCACACAACTTGGTTTGCTCAGGACAGATCCAATTTACACCCATTGTTCTGGTGTTCCATTCAATTAGCTATCTGCCCCTTTCATTCTCAGAGGTGTCCCATTTTGTACAATAAATTATATAAGCCCCCCCCCTGCAACCATAAGGGTACTTAAGGTTTGAAAATACTTAGTATTATGGGCTAAATTGTGTCTTCCAGGTCAGAATGTGACTGTATTTAAAGATAGGGCCTTTAAAAAGGTGATTAAGTTAAAATGAGGTCATTAGGGTCGGCCCTAATTCAATCTGACTCGTGTCCTCATAAGAAGAGGAGATTAAGACACACAGAGAGACACTAAGGGTGCACATGTACAGAGGAATGACCACGTGAGGACACAGAGAGAAGGTGACCATCTGGAAAGCAAGGAGAGGTCTCAGAAGAAACTAATCCTGCCAACACCTTGATCTTGGACTTCTAGTTTCCAGAACTGTGAGAAAATAAATTCTTGTTGTTCAAGTCACCAAGTCTGTGATATTTTGTTATGGCAGCCTGAGCAGACTAATACACTTGGTAAAATATAAAGTAAGTAAAACCAATATAAATATTGTTTCCTAAATATTCCAATCCTCCAACACGAATGCTTACATCATTTTCCAAGAAACTCACTGTCTTGATCTTAAATCTTTCAGTTTCCTCAACCATTGAATAAAGGGCTTGACTTAATGTCTCCAAAGGATGCTTTTAGCATCCGTATATTCTGAGTCTGTAAGACTGTTGCCAGATGGAAAACTGAGGCACCCATCTCTCTGGTAGTAGATGAGACGGTGATAATGAATGTCACATATGGCTACAATGGGTTAGGCACGGTTCCCACCCTCAAGGAGCCACACACTGATCTGGAAACATCTCATCTCCACGCAGCAAGGGACAGAGTGACTTTTATGGAGGCTCAGTGCAGGTGCACTTAGCTAGCCTGGAGGAGAGTTTAGAATAGGTTTCTGTGTGAACAGACAGCCAAACTGATTTTTAGTGGGTGAAGAGGAACACACCCAGTGAGAGGAGGTAGTGGGACAGGTATTCCCTGCAGAAGAAACAGCATTTTAAAAAAAAGAAAGAAAGAAAAGCAGAGGTAAAAGAGAAACCATGGTCTATCTGGTACTTTCTTCATTTCCCACACCCTTGATTTTAAATCCAGTCCTTTTCCTCTGCTCTCAGAGGTCAGGGAGTACAGCTATTATCCCTCATATTTTTTAACCCTTTAAATATTTGAGGACTTAAAAATGACAAATTCTGTACTTTAAGCTTTCCTTTCCCCGGGCTAAGTAATTTCAGTCTCTCCAGGCTATTCTTCAAGCTTTTAAACTCACAGTTCACACATTAGCACTCACCACTCCACCAACGTGCATGCGCCCACACACACATTCACACACACACACACACCCCCACACATTGTGCACACACGGGCCAAAAGGGCCATTGGTTCACCAAAAGGCTCTTAAATTTAGGAGAATAGATTGGTGTTGTCCTATCAAAAGTACAGATTAAGGTCACATCCATCACATAGCTATGTGAACCATCAAATTATCAGTGTATTTCCTTCATTAAATAGAAAGCAAAAGAATCAAACTGACACACATCAGTCATTCTGAGGGATGACTCTATATGCCGAGAGGAAGGTGTGTTCCCTGCTCCACTACCGACAAGTAAATTAATAATCTTACCATTTGAGGGTGTTTGGAAGCATCGAAGAGCTGAAATAGATCAGCCCCACTGATATGGGATGCATTTCTACCAGGAAATACTATCGTATCTCCAGTCTCACATCACGGCATAAATACAACAACCCTTGTTTTCCACACAGCTTCCTACTTTCACACCCAAGCGTCAGCTAAGAGCTCTCAAGCAACACTCTTCCTCCATCTCTGGGAGGTGTCTTAAAACATTTTTAGCTCACCAAATACAAAACGGAGGAGGATCTGTTTCTTTATTCAAGAATAATCCTTTTCAACTGCCTGTTTATTCTGCAGATGGAAACCTATAGATTGAAATAAACATATTTTCATTCTAAAATTGGCATCTGCACTGCAATAGTTAAAGGATGCAACAATTGTGTTTGAAAAGCAATCATCCAGGAAATTCTGCATTGCTTTGCAATATTCAGACAAAGGGCGCATTGGAATTAGAAGGTGAATAGCATTTAAGAACTGAGGAAGAACACTGGTCTACTGAACTAATGGGACCGCATGTAGACAGAAAATGCCAAACATGCTAGTAAAATGTGTGGGTAAAATGTAATATCTTAGGACATATAAGCAAAGGATCAATCTCCTTTGAAAGAACCCAATAAGACACGCTTGATTGAAAGTCTGGAATTGTGCTGTATGATACAGTAGCAACCAACCATATATGGCTATTTAAATTAATTAAAATTAAATAGAATTAGAAATTTAGTTCTTCAGTTGCACTAGCCACATTCTAAGAGCTCAACAGTCATTGTCATACTGAGCAGCAAAGATAGTAGACGTCACCATCATTACACAAAGTTGTATTGGACGGTGCTGGTCTAGAAGGTTCTGTTTGACTATTGGGTTAGCATCATTTAAACATCAGGCCTTAACGAGATGATACGGAGCACAGCATGCTGCTAGATGTAACAACTGATAGCATGAAAGTATGGTGGAAACGGAAAAATAATTCCACTCCTGGAATAAACTAATATGTTATAGCATGGACATTTTATTACAAGAAATATCCTTAGACAAGCAGAGAAATCTTGGACTAGAATGGAAAGGAGTTAGTAAATACTACTATTTGAATACTTCCTCACACTCTTCTAAACATTCACAAAATGCACCAGCCTCTTCTCATCTGTTAGTGGCTGGACTTTATCAGTCATCCCTCAAATACTTTTCAACCGTCCTTCACTTCCTGCCCCCAAAGTTCTGTTTTGTTTTTTTTTTGAATATGTAACAAAACAGTTTGAACATATATTTAAATAAATAGAATCCCAATCAAAATAGAAAATTGCAGACTCTTCCCATTAAAAAAAAAAAGGCAAGAACTTTATTTTAAACAAATCCTCAGCTGTGTGTTACACCACGTCCATATCTAAACCAAAAATCATAATGATAATGCAAAGGAAACAGAGGGCTTCATAAAAGCACATTAGCCAAATATTATTCTTGGCCAATGCTTTAACTAAATACACAGTGGATGTGCAAGGTACAGTATGGCACTTAAATAAATATGAGCGAAGAGAAGGAAATATATTCACAGTACAAAGCAACAGGTTTTTGAACCTTTGGTATATATCTCAAATAAGCATCCATAAACACGTGTTAGCCAATAGTGTTTAGTTCCAGGTTTCTTAAGCCAGTGATTGTGTGTGTTTCAAAAATAGCTGATAAAATAATAAATCAGGATTGACATGGGCTGATTAAGGTCTCTGGTGTGAGCACACAGGTAAATTCAAACCATGGCAAAATGAAGTGCAGCTGTGTTGCACAACAAAACTATACAAGAAAATGAGTGAAATACACCAGTTAGAAATTCTGTAGCTCGTGTAGACACCCTTGATATTAACAACAACAACAGCAAATGTATTTTTAATGCTGTCCAAAGTCCACAATCTGGAAGGCAGAAATGTCCCAAAGCTCATAACCACATGCCTAACAGGGCAACAACCATCCCACAGGACTATTATAGTTGCATATTTCAATTCCCTCCCTCCCACCCAACACCCTACCCCTAATAAACAGCACCAGTGCAGTTTGAGTTAGAAAACTGGAAATATTGAGACATTCCTAAGGTTTTCATAATGACTAAGGGCCAGTCAGACGGGGCTGTAATGCAAACCTCTGTCATGGCCGTTCTCCAAAAAGCACCCCATGGAATTCCCTCTAGCTTGCAGATAAACCATGTTAGGTCTACTGTAAGGCCAGATTGAGAAAAAAAGCTGGCATGCTATCTTGGGTGGAGGGAGAGGGGCATGCTGATGGGGGAGGTACACGAAGGATGCCTCAAGGATGTTTGTCCTGCAGCCCAGGATGAAAGGATGTGTTGAGATAGGTCACAAATTGTGTACCAATAAAATATTTGACTCATGCCATTCACCAGAGTACAGAGCTTAGCACAGCTAAGTCCTACTTGGTAGCTGTGCAAGTCCACTATGATCAGGATCAAACTGGACCACAAAACAAAAGGACTCAAAGAAGTCCAACTCATCCATCTCATCACTCTATCCAGCTGTCTCTGGAACCAGTGGTGTGAAGTAATCGTTCTGCTTTCTCTCCTCTCCCACTGAGGCAAGATCTTCTCTTAACCAGCCTTATTCTACATCTCAGTGATGACAGCCACATAAATGAGGGCAGATAGAGCCACTCTCCATAGTCGCCTGCCTTGGGGCTACTTGTCATCCCCCAGGGCCTTTCCAAAACCTGCCCTTTCACACATAGGCAGAGTCGCTGGACTGAGTCCTGCCAAAATTGGGAACACTGACCCGGGGCAGGTCCTTGTTGCGGATCTCGTAGACTGACTTCCTCTTGGCCTGGGCCCCTCGCACGGCCAGCTTGATCTTGCGCCATCCCAGGTGGTTGAGTTCAGCCAGGTTCAGCACAACACAGATGCCACTCACAGCAAACATGAACACAAGAAAGACAGTCTTCTCAGTAGGCCGGGACACATAACATTCCACCTCCTTGATGCAGGGGTAGCGGTCACACTCATACAACCCTGGGACGCTGAAGCCATAGAGAAAGTATTGGCCCACCAGAAACCCAATCTCCAGGGCATTTCGGAACACCACTTGGATAATGTAGAAGCGGGAGATGCCTTCCTGCCTTCGGAGCTTGGATCGTGCTGCAGTGCGCAACCCCGATGGGTGTGGAGTCAGCTCCTTAACCTCTAAACAATCTGGCTCCGTCTCCTTGCTTGTGTTCTCCGTGTTCTGCAGCACCCCATTGACAATGGCACTTTGCAACTTCTTATCTTCTCGTTTGCCAACACCACTGCTCCCACCCCCAGGTCCTCCAGGACCCCCCATGGACTCAGGGGGGTCTCTGTCCAGGGCTAGGAAGACAGTAGAGTAGCGGCGTTCTCGCTGCTTGGCAGACTGGTGCACAGAGTAAGTGATGAAGCAGAGACTGGGGGTACACACCATTATGATCTGGAAGACCCAGTAACGTATGTGGGAGATGGGGAAGGCGCGGTCATAGCAGGCCTGGTTACAGCCGGGCTGCAGGGTGTTGCACACAAACATGGTCTGTTCATCATCGTACACCGTCTCCCCGACGATGGCCACAATGAGGATCCGGAAGATCACCACCACAGTCAACAGGATCCTGAGCAGTGGAAAAAGGAGGGAGAGAGGTTCTCATGGGCTGAGTCACTGACAGGAAACCCCTACTCCTCCCTTCCCAGCTCCGTCCTTGACTGGGGAGCTATCCATCCTTCGTGGTACTGAACTGGGAATCCAGCAAACCTTTTTGTCTCTTCCCTTTCTGCAGGATGTTGGTAGACTGGGAACACTTCATACTACAGGGATCTCAAGCATGTGTATCTCCATATGCTGGATATGGTGTATTTGCAACAGATCGATTACATGGAATGTAGAGAGGCACAAAACACACCTTCACTCTGGATATGGCAAATGCACATGGAATAGCTGAACACAGAGAATACAAAGTCTACACACAGAATATGTATATAACTACCCCAAGAGGATATTTAGTTTATCCTCAGTATGAATATTGAAATTAAGCTTTATATAAACAGATAGCTATGACTATATATACACATATATACATGAATATATATAGTATTTATGTATGTGAATATACATATATATATATATATACATATATAGAGACACAAAGTGTCAATTGGGTGTGTCCGTTTCTGGCACTGTAAGTTTTAACAGGCAAATCAGTTTAGCTTAATAAATATTTGTTGGGAAAAGATACATCTGCTCTGAAGAGCAAATCCATCTCCCCATTTGTCCTTCTCTGTCCAAATACAATCCTGCCTTCTTTGTAGCTTCTATTTAGGGAACCGGATGAAGATTGGCTCCGACTCCAGAGAGTGGGGGGACCACGACGGAGCCAATAACTCCTTTGCTAAGGGGAGAAGAGTGAATCCCCTGGTGGTGCCTCATAGGGAAGGGAAGAGGAGCAGCTGGAGGAGGAGGGCATCACTGGGCGTCAGGCGATCCCTCAACGCCGGGAACACAGGCGCACGGGCCAAGGATGATGGGAAGGGGTCAGAGGAGGGTCTGAGGGCTGTCGGGGCTCGGTCTGGACGTTAGAAAGGACTCCCGGGGGCCGCCCGACGGGGCCGGCTGACGACCTGCTCGGCGCCCTTACCTCCCGATCATAGTGGAGTGCTGCTGCACCGCGGCTTCCAGCAGCCTCTCCAAGATGGTCCATTCCCCCATCGCTGTGCATCCGGAGGCAGCAGACAAAGACTGGGCAGCACCGGGCACGTCCCCGCTCCTGGCCACTCCCCGGGCCTCACCTCCTGACTGGGAGCGAATTGCCCCCCAATTAAAGAATCAAACAAAAATTTTTAAAAATCCACGATTCCCCTCTCCCTTTTATTGTACTTAAAAGAGGGAAATGGGGAAGGAAACCCAAGCACGCCCAACTGATGGGCAGCTGGCGCGGTCCGGAGGTCGGGCACGAACCTCCAGCGCCGTCCGGGGGTCAGGTCTGGAGCCGGCGGACGCCCGGGCGAGGGGCGGGGCGGAGCGGGGGTGGCCGCGTGCAGGTGCTCGAGCTCCCGCCCGCCCGAGCGAGGTCTTGGGCTCCCACTCACCCCTGGGGGTTGGGGGTCGAAAAAGGGTCCAGGCCCCAGCCCCCGCGCCTGGCACTTCAGCGGGCACCGGGCGCTCCCGCGCTGCCGCCTGCGAAGCCGGGGCGGAGCGCGCGGAGCCGGCTGCAGGGCTCGGGAATCCGCGGCCGCCGCCTCTAATCCGGCCTTAAGTAGTCTCCGCCTGCGTCACGCCAGGTCGGCGGAGGGGAGCCGAGCGCTGCGGCGGCTGTAGCCGCGCGCCGGAGCCCGAGGGGCAGGGGACGCGCGCAGGGGGAGAGGGGGCCAGAGTCCTGGGGCCCCGGCAGGGAGTGGGGCGACTTCGAGAGGACGGATCGCTGCGCCCCTCAGGGCTTCTCCGGGCGCCCAGGTAACCTCACCTGACCGCCAGCCCCCGGCAGGAGGGGCAGCCGGGAGCAGACTCGCGGGTGAGTGGGGAGGGGCTTGAGTAGGTAGTTTAGGGTCTCTCCGCGCATCCCTCACCTTTTGCTTTTTGTCTTTGGTGATGCAACTGAAATTCCCTCTCTAAGTGCAGATGATGGTTGGGGGAAGGAGAACGGGGGCAACAATAGGACGCTTTTCAGTCTCCCTTGGAGAGGACTGCTTGGCTAAGAGTGAGTCTGCGGTCGGTGCCTTCGTGGATCCGATGCAGGGGTGAGGAAAGCTTGATTAGAGTCCATTTAGGCTGAAGCTTAAATGTAGGTGCGAAACTGCCTCTGAGGATGGGGGTCTGAGCACAAGACTCTGCCAAAGAGGTGCCTAGTTTGAGCGAGTGGGTGGCCATGGTTGAAGGACTCGCTTCCGCAGCGCAAATCCAGACGCTCTGCTATTCTTAAATGTCTATTATCTATCTATCTATCCATCCATCTCTTATTTGTTTGTTTGTTTGTTTGTTTGGAGGAGGGGGTACTTCTCGGGTAAACTGTGATCTAATCTGAATCTAAGGAGGCCCAGTATGCAACTAGCAAGAATAGCCACTCACAGTCTCACCCCGCCCTCACTTTCGTTTTCCGACCTCGGCTTTCTCCTCGCTCAATCAGCAGATCCTGCTTTGTGTTTTTAAATTTACGTTTTGCTGTCAGTTCTATCTAGAGCGACTGCTTAACTGGTCACTAGAAAATTAAAACAATCACACCAGGCTGCTAATTAGCTCAGGGGGTCAGTATTAGGAGACATAGCAGTTGAGTGTTTCATGTATATGTTCCAAGAGCACAGTGAGTAAGTGGTTGTCACCCTCTAAAATATACAGCTGTGAAAAAGTTGCTGACTTGTTCTAGGCAGGTAATGCAGCCTTAATTATCCACAGGGATCATAGCACATATATATGTATTACAAAAGGCACACCGTGATGAGACTTCAGTTTGAGACCATAGGAGTTGGTTGGGTAGCTGGTGGCCCAGCGACTGGGAAGAAGGGTACAGAGCATAGGTTTGAGTTCACTCACAGTGCACCCCTTCATAAAATGATGTTTAAAGGCACAACCCAAGCTTCGGTGAGAGAGGGGTCAGTGAGATCTCGCCTAGACCTGACACCTGTACCCCAAGGAAGCCACTTTTCACTGCAAAGGAGTAAAAGAGTCCACTGAAAATGGAGAAGGGCATAGGCTGTAAATGGAACTTTAGGGTTATGGCAGGTGCTCCTTATTTCCTGCTGGGTAGAGAGGAGATGCAAAGATGGGAATGGTTGGATATCCTATTATCGAATCCACCTCCAGATGGAATGGTGATCTCCCAACTCAGACTTGGTGTTTTTTCTCAGACTTCCCTCCTGCTCCCTTAGGCTCTGGCTCCCTGTATTCCCTCCTTCTCTAGCAGACTCTTTGGGGTAAAGGATCTCAGACAAGAAGTGAATGAATGAGAAAGTCCCAAGGGAAATCTGTTTCACACATTAAATGTCCCAAAATAGGCTGCACGATTCAAAATCATTATGTTTTATACATGCGGCTTTCCCAAACCCTTAAAGATGGTGATCGAAGGACACAGACTGCAGGAAAGACATCTTAAATGTTCTCACAGTGCAGTTTTTAAAAAATGTATTTATTTAATTAATTTATATTTTGGGTCTTCGTTGCTGTGCGTGGGCTTTCTCTAGCTGTGGTGAGCGGGGGCTACTCTTCGTTGCAGTGCGTGGGCTTCTCATTGCAATGGCTTCTCTTGATGCAGAGCACCGCCTCTAGGCGTGTGGGCTCAGTAGTTGTGGCTCACGGGCTCTAGAGCGCAGGCTCAGTAGTTGTGGCGCACTGGCTTAGCTGTTCTGCAGCATGTGGGATCTTCCCAGACCAGGGCTTGAACCTGTGTCCCCTGCATTGGCAGGCAGATTCTTACCTACTGTGTCACCAGGGAAATCCCCACAATGCAGTTTTGAAGCACTAGGCGATGACTAAATTGTTGGCCATTAATTAGTTTATCATTTTAAAATATACATCAACATGACATATAGATTCAACATATGAGCACATGTGTGTACAACATGTGTGTAAACACACAAAAACACCTATATACAGAATCTATATTTGAAAAAGACTCATCTATTAGATTTGGTAGCCTTTTTTCTTTAATTTTTTTTTAAAATTTAATTAATTTATTTATGGGTGTGTTGGGTCTTCGTTTCTGTGTGAGGGCTTTCTCTAGTTGCGGCAAGCGGGGGCCACTCTTCATGGCGATGCGCGGGCCTCTCACTATCGCGGCCTCTCTTGTTGCGGAGCACAGGCTCCAGACGCGCAGGCTCAGCAGTTGTGGCTCACGGGCCTAGTTGCTCCGCGGCATGTGGGATCCTCCCAGACCAGGGCTCGAACCCGTGTCCCCTGCATTGGCAGGCAGACTCTCAACCACTGCGCCACCAGGGAAGCCCCTTTATTTATTTTTTATTTATTCATTTATTTATTTATTTTGGCTGCTCCTCATGGCTTGCGGCATCTTAGTTCCTTTGCCAGGGATTAAACCTAGGCCCAGGCAGTGAAAGCACCAAGTCCTAACCACTGGACTTCCAGGGAATTCCCTGGTAGGCTGCTTTTAGATAAGAACCTTATTCTCACCACTACACCTTGAAAACAGTACACTGTTTCTATTTTAAAAAATCATTCATAAGTTGTTGTTTTACATTACTATGTTGTTTCCTTTTTTATCTTTAAAAATTTTTTTGAAGTATAGTTAATGTACAATATTATATAAGTTACAGGTGTACAATATAATGATTCACAATTTGTAAATGTTATACTCCCTTTATAATTATTATAAAATATTGGTTATATTCCCCATGTTGTACAATATATCCTTATAGCTTATTTTATACTTAATGGTTTGTACCTCTTAATCCTTTACCTCACATTGCCCCTGCCCCCTTCCCTCTCCTCACTGGTAACCACCAGTTTGTTCTCTGTACCTGTGAGTCTGCTTCTTTTCTGTTATATTCACTAGTTTGTTGTATTTTTTTAAGATTTCACATATAAGTGATATCATACAGCATTCATCTTTGTCTGACATTTCACCTAGCATAAAGCCCTCCGAGTCCAGCCATGTTGCTGCAAATGGCAAAATTTCATTCTTTTATGTGTTTCCTGTTTTTGAGCCCAATCACTTTTAATTAATAAATTGTCCTGGTTGTGCAGCAATAATATGAAAAGGTTCTATGTAGAGCTAGGCATCTGTTTCCTCAGCACATTGTCTCAACCGACTAGATTCTGACTCTCTCAATTCCCCTCTGATTGAAGATCCCACTTAAGTCAGTTGGGAAGTTTTTTCCATTAACTCTTATTTAAAACTCATTCAACTCTCTTAAAGTAATAGTTTTGGATGGAAAAAAGTAAAAGAACTCATAGAATAAACTTTGGTGTACATTAACCCATGTAGGGATACTCATTACAACTACACATGCTGGGGTCCCCCCACCAAACCTGCTAAATTAAAATCTATAGAAGTGAGGTTTAGGTACCTGCATTTTTATTAAGTTCTCACCAGTGGCTCTGATAACAATAAAAGGTTGTGAACGTTTATTTCCATGAGTATTAGGTCAGGAAGGAATCCTAGAAATCAGGAAATGCTATCCCTTTGATTCATAGATGTTAAAATTGACCCAAAGATTAGGCACCTCAAGTCAGACAAGTAGCTAAGGAAAAAGCTATGAAGAAAATGCTGTTTAAGGGTCCTAGAGAAGAGGACCAAATAATTTTAAAAGATGGAAAATGTGACCTTTAAGGAAGGAAGAAGGAATTAAGGTGGTTTGGATCATGAGGACGTAGCCACCTGCAAGCATCTAAAGGAAAATAATACCTGGATTGTTGGCTTTGTGAAGCCAGGTCTTACCAAGCAGAAATTTCCGTTGACAGATCAGCGAAATATTCTCCACGTCTAGTGGAAAAAACTGCAAAGGCACATAGCAAAAGGCATAGTTAAATATTCTAATACAGGGAGGGAATGGAGAGTTACTAAGAATAATCCAATTTTCCACATGAATATATCTGGATTTGCTCTTATCCTTATATATGCTTAGAATTTTCTTTTTTCTTTTCCTTTCTTCTAGTTTTTTTTAAAGATACAATTGACATACAGCACTGTATAAATTTAAGGTGTACAGCTTAATGATTTGACTCACATACATCATGAAATAATTGTCTCAAGTTTAGTGAACATCCATCAACTCATATAGATACAAAATAAAGGAAATAGAAAAAATTTATTCCTGACAATGAGAACTCAGGATTTGCTCTCTTAACAACTTTCATATATAACATACAGCTGTGTTAATTATATTTATCATGTTATCATTATATTTATCATGTACATACATCCCTAGTACTTATTTATCTTACAACTGGAGGTTTGTCCCTTTTGATCACCTTCATCCAACTTCATTCTCTTTTCAACCACAGATTCCCAGGTGAACCTGTTAGCTTAGTAGCTTTAAATATTTGGTAAATGAAACTCCCTAGGAACTTTGTTAAGGTGTAAGAGTGTTAGTGAATCCGCTGACCTCTCCTCTCCTGGACCATAAATTCTTGGGGAGCAGAGGGCATGCGTTATACCTCATGGTGCTTTCCATAGTGTCTTTAGCATTGTGGAAACTTAAGTTTGTTGGAGGAACAGCATAGCTATTCTGGCTCTCTATTCCCCTCAACCTGGGAAGGCTGCACGGTCCTTGAGTAGAGGTGGGTCCTGCCTCCCCCAAGACCGTAAGTTACATTCCAACCAAGAAAAGAAAGGCGTTCCCTTTGTTAAGTGAAAGTCCCTACACACTTGGGGCAGCTGGACTCCTCACTAGAAAGCCTTCTTGCTGACCACCAGCCCCCTGGTCTCACTTTGTGCTGCTGTCACTCACTGTGGTCCCAGCACCCGCTGAACTAACCCAGAAAATGCTGCTGAGTGCAGGGTTTGGGCTACAGCATCAAGGAGGCAGCCTCAGAAAGCTGATCACAGCCCAGGATATACAGGCTCCGGGAAGCGCCAGCATCTGTAGTCTCCAGGATTTGTGTGGCTCGAGAGGGACTGCATTTGGTTTGGGACTGGTCTCTGTGTTGAAGTCCTTCACGTTTCATTCACAAAAAGCTAGGATTAACTGAGCTTTATGTCCCCCAGTGGCCTACGTACATCTGTTTCCTAATGAAACCATCAAATTTTCTTCTGACAGGGCAAACCCAACCTGTCTTGTGAGACTTTGAAAGAACATAAGTGCTAGATGAAATTGACTCCTATTTGCTGCAAAGTGATTTTTCTCTTTTCGTGTGTGTGTGTTTCCTTCCCGCTGTTTAATCCCTGGCTTAAATGTTTAGGGAAACACTTTTTGGGTTTTACTGTCCAGACAAAATTTAGAGACTAATATTCCATACAGGAGTAGAGCTGTCTAATCCACCAATCATAAGTACCCCTAAATATGGTGGCTTGCTGTGTTGCCTAGGACTGCCCTGAGCCTGTTACCTTCAAAACTATTCTGCAATGTCATGGACACAAATGCCAAATTATGTTTTAGCCTCAAGAGATTGTATATCCAAATAGTGGGGCAATCTAACATCTGCCTGCTAGTCCTTTGAATAAAAGGGTATGTATCCCTTTAAAAAAATCGCATGAACAAATTCCCCATTCCCCATCTTATGTATAGAGAATATATGTATGTGTAGTCATATCTCAGGGATTAACGTAATATGACATTGTGGCCAAAGCAGATGTGTGAAACCACAGCAAATAAATTAACACTCATTAAGAATCAAATCAGCACTGCTGACACAGAATCTTTCATGTTTATGTCAAGTCGTGATTCCCATTCACATCAGGAGATTCCCAGGAGGGGCTAATTAAACCTGAAGGAAGAGATTTAAGTCAACACTATTCAAAAGTCATTCAGCTACAGTGCAGAAGAGCCTGCCTGGGGTCTGAGCACCCGCCTCTTCACACTCTCATTGTCATGGTCGAGCCAGAGTCCCAGCCATGCAGGATGTAGCTGGGCTTCCTGCTGAGTGTGTTTCCAGTCTGTAGAGAAGAGATGAAGAAATTGCAGGGGAAATGCACATGGGTAGGACCTACCCTTGACAGAACTGTTAAGCTGGGAGAATATATGTTAGTTCCCAAAGGCACCCTTCCTGCACTTTTTCCACATCAGAGTGTGCTGCTAAAAGTTGAATTCATCCTGTTGCTTCATATCTACAGCCAAGTTAATTATGTGGAATTGATATTTGTCCCCAAAGGAACATTCTCTAAGACCTAGAGCTGATTTTCAAGGTTATTCCTTGCTCTCATAATCACACGTGGATGCCCCTGGTTGCCTGGTATCTTCACCTCCTGAAATCTAGCCACTTCCTGTTTTTGTCAGGACTCGGGCAACTCAGGCGTTATCAACCCAGAGGCTTTTGTGATTTTCCAATTCTTGTCAATCTACATGCCTTCTGATCCCTCTTGGACAGCAACCTCCAAGTCTGGTCCAGAGAGCCTCCTGTTTCTGGAGCTGGATGAGATTGGAAAGGGGCTTCCACTCACTTGTCACTCACATGTTCAGCTCCCCTGCTGCAGTATTTTAATAGTCAGCTGAGGGTTTGCCAAGAGCAACCCACCAACTTGCCCATTGGATTTGGTTCACAGTGTTCTCTGACCTTCAGAACCCCACACAAAAATTTATCTTTTAGATATAAACTTATCCTTCCACGTTGACTGTTGACTGCCTTTGGTCATATCTCCCACCCCTGGAATTCACCTTAAATCCACATCCTATTGACCTTTGAGCTTCCCACCATCATGCTTCACTCACTCCCCGCCCCTCACTCCACCACCATCAAGGAAAGTAATCCGATAAACAGGAACACCAGGGTGTTAATAACTGATAACCACTTAATGTATTATCCTTCTCAGAGGAATTATCCTCATTTAAGTTGCAAAGCCTTCATTCAAAGAAATGAATTTTTCTAAGTAGTTTTCCAAACACTACACAGAAGGAGAGAATAGCTGTTTGAGGGCCAGGGATGTTCTGAGCCCTCCCAAATCACACCACACAAGTGCTTGCTTGTTTGATTGATCTATAAAGTGGCCCTCCTTGTGGAAATACAGGAATTGCATTAATGCTGTGGTTCTTAAATTTTACTGCACCTCAGAACCACCTGGGGAAATTTGAAAAATCCCAGTGCCTAGGCTGTACCCCAGACCAATTAAATCAGCATTTCTGTAGATGAGCCCCATGCATTGGTATTTTAAAAAAAAACCCAAAACTCTCCAGGTGATTCCAATATGCAGTCAAGTTTGAGCACTAGTGCAGTTATCCCCACCATCAACTACTTATACACAACAGCCCTCTAGGACTTCCGTAAACTAGGCTTTCTCCTTGTGTTGGGAATGGTGCTTCTGGACACAAAGCCAGAATTTCATACTGAAAATCTGTTCCTGTGGTTCTGTAAGGACTTAGTATAATCCATACAGGCTAAGTAGTTAGTTGCTAAACTGCAAACACCCATTTCATTTCATCTCAGTCCACTCCTGGCCATCTGGTCCCCTGTATTCCTATTACAGGGCCATGTGTGTATTAATGAAATGATTGCATCCAATTACATCTTTTATTCAGAGCACAAGAAGAGTCCATGTATTCTCTCCAGCATCACTGTTTCTGTCAGAATGTCAATAATTAAGTTATTCTTTCTATTTCATGCAGAGATGGGATGGTCTTCCATTAAGGTAAGAGTATAAATCAAATATGTTGTTGCTTTCAATAAACTTTTAACTTTGCTGCCTGGTATCTATAATATAGATATTTCAGTGAAAAGCATAAACCACTTGTTAGTGGTCTCCATTTTTAAATGTCCATCATATAGTTCATATCAATAACCAAGTTGTGACAGATGGTATACAAGAAGGATCACCTAAGAGCTAAGTTAATCACCTTTTTCTTAGTTTGTCTAGGTGTTGTTTCTGCAGCAGCTCAGATGGTCAGAAAGCCACATGCCTAGACTATATCTTTCTGCCATTTCTTGGTGGAGGAGGGAAGGGTTGCCGGTGGGAGTGGGGGAACCCACTTCTTAACCTGAATACTTACCACAGTCTTTTGTGTTGCTGCAATCAAGACAATTCACTTCCTAAGGGAAAGTATAGTACCAACTGTTCAAATAAAAAGGAAGTCTTTCCATCTTTTGACATCTGAATGAACAAAAATGAATGAAAGATGGTTGAAGGGATTAGTTAACATGCTACTCATGCCTTTAACTCGTCATGTGCTCTCCTACCTCTTTACCTTCCTAGAGCATATATTTAAAAAATTGACAGAGATGTATGTGTATCTACTGTGTGCATATATATGCATTGCTACAATCAAATTCCACCAACCCGTTAAATTTCATCTTTGCAGATAGATTCTTGGCCCTCTCATTTTTTTGTTCAGTGGAGATTTATTCATTTCCTCCTCTGTGCCAGGGGTATACAAGAGTGAGTAGAACGACATGGTCCTTGACCTCATGGAATTGAAAGTCTATTAGGAGAGACATACTAATTAATCAAATAATTTCAAATACTAATGTATAAGTTTAAAACTGGGCTAAGTGCTACCAGTAGATAGCTCTGAGATAGATCTGCAGCCCTGAGTATAGAATGGGGCAAGGGGTGGCTGGCCTACTTTGTGGGGAAGGGTCAGGGGTAAAAGGCATTCTTTAGCTGAGATCTAAAGGAAGAGTCGTAAACCAAGTAAAAGGGGTGAAAGAGGAGCTTCTGAGCTGGGGGAACAGGAGTGAACAGACCCTGGGGCAGGAGAAAGTAGCACATCCAAAGAACTGCAAGGGCTAACGTGAGTGGTTCACAGAGCCAGGTGGGGAGGCTGGAGAGGCAGGCAGGGATCTGATCAAGCTGAACCTTGGAGGCCAGGGTAAAGGGGTTGGCTTTTTCTCCAAAAATAATGTGCAGCTTTTGATGGCTTGTAAGAGGAGAGTGACATGATTAGCTTGTTTTTTTGTTTGTTTTAATTACTGTTTTTTAAAATTTATTTATTTATTTATTTATGGCTGTGCTGGGTCTTCGTTTCTGTGCGAGGGCTTTCTCTAGTTGTGGCAAGCGGGGGCCACTCTTCATCGCGGTGCGCGGGCCTCTCATTATCGCTAGATTAGGCTGGTTTTTGAAAGCCCAATCTATTTGCATCATGGAGAGAACAGTTTGGAGGGGCTGGGCAACAGTGGATGCAGGGAAACCAGTGACAACACCAACACTGCTGATGGGCTACACTCAGTAACACCCGCATGCACTTGCCTTCCTTCCCTTGGAGACTGGGTGGCCACACCAAGGAAATGCCTCTAGTATCTAACCCTTTCTGCTTTCAGGGAAATTAACTAGAGGAATCCTCAAGAACCATCCCCAGCTCATCATCCTCTTTAATTATGTAGGAAATAAATGGGCCCTGACTGTAGTGGTCAACATAATACCTCCATGATTCGCTGAATCTTGCAAATTGTGATGCCCCTTTCAAACTTGCTCATCTCTGGGCACAGTAAACAAATTGTAGTGGGTTGTCCCTTGGCACTTAGCAATTTTAAAGAAAAGGTAAGAGTGGGTCCCCCAATCAGGGAGGCCAGGGCTCCCTTTTTTTTTGCATTAGAAATTCAGGTTTTGCCTGACTTCACTAGGAGCCAGAGCAAAGTGCAGGTGGAGGGTGGGGTTCTTGGAAGGAGGAAAAGCATGTTGAGACATTAATATTTAAGAATTTCCTGAGATTTTTGGCCATTCATTTTAAGGAGCAGCATTTAAAGATGGTGCAAGTATCAAATAGGACGAAGGAGATCAGAACTACTGTTGATAAAAGGAATCCTGCAAAGAACACGAATGAAAATTGTCTCCCTAGGAGAATATAAATTTACTCCAAATTTGGTGCCATAACTCAAACTAGTTCTGAAGCTCTGCAGAGCCCCTTGTTAGCATGTAAGAAAATCCTCATTACTTGAAAAATCACACCTGAATTTTTACTACAAGTTGTATGAGCCACCTTGATTACCCAATTTATTTTCATTAGTGACGTCTGAAAACATATTTTAATTGAGTCTGAATTTAAAAGAGGGAGGCAAAATGATTCGCGCCTGCATCATATAGAGTTTCTTGGCAACTGTGAGCTGGGATTCATGTTCCTTTTGCTTCTCCAGCATTCAAGTTGGAAGGTTTCCTTGTGTAGTCCCTTAATATCCAGTGGCTTTTGGCTATTTATGAAATCAGATTCCCCTTCGAAGAGTGAGTTCACCATCACCGAAAATATTCATACACATATTTGCCAGCCCCAGAGCAAATAACAAGTGAGTTCCTGAAATGTTCTGTGTACTGGCAGCACTCTGTAATGCACACATGGGACCTTCCAAGTGGTGTACAAGAGGAGCTACTTTGAAATAGGTTGTGGTTCACACTGTCAAGTGCGTGTGTTGATAAGATGGGGTGAGAGTCCGCATAGCTTTTTTGATGAATGGACAGATCATACAGGATAGGTTCACCTTTCACTCAAAGTGTGTTTCCCAGGAATATTATTACAATAATAGCCCAACCTACTTACAGTTCTTCATTGTTTCCTATGGCCTTCTGGGTAGGTCAGACTCTTTAGGAAGCTGTTGGGCTGCATCCCGCAGACCTACAAGCCTTGTACAATAAGTCCCCTACATATGAACGAGTTCCGTTCTGAGGGCACGTTTGTAAGTCCAATTTGTTCGAAAGTCCAACAAAATTAGCCTAGGTACCCAACTAACACAATCGGCTATATAGTATATAGGTTTATAATACTTTTCACACAAATAATACATAAAAAACAAACACAAAAAATAAAGAAAACATTTTTAATCTTACAGTACAGTACCTTGAAAAGTACAGTAGTGCAGTACAACAGCTGGCATACAGGGGCTGGCATCGAGTGAACAGGCAAGAAGAGTTACTGACTGGAGGAGGGAGAGGAGGTGGGAGATGGTTGAGGTGAAGGATCGTCAGCAATAGTTGGTGGAGGGCAAGCTGCAATTCCACTCACGCCTGACGTTGATGGAATGCACGTTCACATCTTTGAAAGCTCGCAACTTGAAGGTTCGTATGTAGGGGACTTACTGTAATTTCCCAGCCTCAAGTCTGAAGAAAGAGCCTGGAGACAGTGAAGATATCAATGCTGTATCAGAGAGGGCATCTTACAAGTCTGAAACAATAGCGTCCTGGAGCGACACCCCACCATGTATGGCAAAGGGCAGGCAGGACATGACAACGATCTCCACTCCTCGCGGAGAAGGAGGCTACCATTTATAGGGGGAATTGACCTCAGGTTGGCTCATCAGTTACCAGAGAAACCAGCAGTGGGGGGCACATCAGGACAGCCACTCAGATTAGCAGCCATCATGAGGGCAGATGTTTCCCTTAAATAAACTAGCAGGTGGAGCCGTTCTGGCCTAAGGATTAGAATGATCACTAGCTTGGGCTGGGGGCAAGCACGTTAACATGAGTAGAGTGCAGGTGAAGCAGGGACTAGTCAAGCAGGGGATGTCCAAAGAGCAAGAGAACAGCCGTCTTGAATGGCCTGACCATAAACAAACCCGTGATGAGAGTTCCTTAGATCTGGCCTGAACTTACCTCTCTAGTTTAATGGTCTGTCCTCTTCCCACACACCGCCTACACTCCAGCCAACCAGATCTCTGTGCATTTCCCCAATGCACCATCCTCTTGCACATTTCCATACTTTTACAGGTGGTGTTCTCTGCTGAGAGTGCCCATACATCAATTTTCCCACTGGTTGGCTCTAACTCATTGGCCCAGATCACCGTGCAGTTCCCCAATGCACCATCCTCTCCACATTTCCATTATTTTCATCTCCATATTTCACATTAGAGGCTTTCCTCTTCAGGTGTCTTCTGACTTTTGGTTGTCAGCTCACATTGGCGAGTGAATGAAGCACTAAGAAACTGATTGAAAACTCCAAGTGCATGAGCAGGGCCCGCTGATTGTGGGCTGCAGTGTAGAGCAGTGCTGCTAGCATCTAGTGCGTAGAGGGCAGGGGTGCTGCTACACATCCTACATTGCACAGGACAACCCCACAAAAAAAGTTACCCTGCCCAAAGTGTCAGTAGTTTTGGTTGAGAAATCCTGGTATAGAGTATCTCATTGGACCAGTTAGCTAGGAAATCCCTGATTGTTTTGTTTTTTTGTTGTTTGTTTGTTTTTAATCTTTCTCTTGGGCAGGTCAATTCTACAGACAAGAATCTACCAACCTGCTGCCTGGTGGGGATAAAAGCCAGGAGTAGTGGGCTGGTGGTTTTAACAGTCAGTGGGCAGAGGTCACTTAACCACTCTGTTGACAATACTGCCTCTCCAGCATCAACTATGGCCACTGTTTCCCCAATCCAGAGGGCCCCCCTCCAGAGGCTAAACATCCAGTTTTCTGCCAGGGTGAAGGAAAAGCAGTTACTTGGCTATATGGAATGGGAAAGGAAATATAGAATTTTAGTTTCTTCTTAAATATATTTTAAAACAATCATTCTGATTTTAGCTACATTCTTACTTCCTCTTCATGCCCAGTTCCTAAATCTTCACTGGGGGGCAGAGGTGGGTTTCTGCTGAATAAAATAGTTGCTGCTTAGCTTTTTCTACAGCTGAGCTTAATAATTATCACTTGTCTATCTGCTTTCCAGTTTTCTATTCTCTTTGCCTTTATAGATTATGCCTTCTTAAAATCCTTTTACTGTCTTATTAGTGAGACTTCTGAAGGGAATGAGAGTAAATGAGAGTACATGCATGTAGACCTCCATCTGTTATGTGGAGGTCCCACAATTTTATTTTTCATACTGAAGCATTCACTGGTATTCTCCACTAAGGGAACCCGGAAAACTGTACGTATACTGAATACCAGGTAAAATATCTGCATTCTGTTGAATCCCTCATGGCCCGTTTGCACATGCATGTTACTAAATAGGTTTTTATGTCTAGTGTTTTTTTAATCTCATTAAATAAATCTACTGACTACCAATATGAGGAGAAGCTAATTTGGAGCCTATTTAATCTGCAGGATGCAGTGTGATAGGAACCAGGAAAAAACCATTTTTTTAAAAACCTAAACCCAAGAGAAAACAAGAATCCAAACATAATCTGCTAAAAATAAAATAGCAGTGTGGACTAATTGAGTAACTGAAGTTCTGCGTGAAAAGAATTCAGATTTCTCCAGCTAACCAGTTCCCTGAAAAATGATGTTAGCTCAGTGTCACTGCCTGTGATCTCTCTCTCTCTCTCTCTCTCAATCTAATTTTCAGTGTTGTCCTTTGAAATTTGGTGACTTTGGAGGGGACCTGGATTATGCTCTGGATTTCCATCTCATGCACAGATGCTGCTGTCAAGGCCAACTGGAGCATCATTTGCATTAAAAAAAAAAATCAGCTTTGAAAACAGAGAGGGGATGTAGCCACACTTCCCAGGTACAGTGGGTGCCGGCTATGATTCTTTCACACTCCAGCTTCAAGTCTTGCATGAAGACAGACATTGCATTCCATCACCGTAAAGAAGAATTTCTAATGTCAAGTAGAAAGCAGGATTAAAAGCACATTTGCATTGAAGGTGTGCAAATAAAAGCTGCCCAGAACAGCTGAAACCTGAGCCTAGAATGACGAGACTCCTCCATTTTAATATCTAAGGGGATTACTTGTATGATGCCATGGCAACAGCATCACCTTCAATGGTTCTCCTGAAGAAAATCTTACAGAAACAGGATCAGAATACATGAAGATTTGGCACTGATCTGATGAGCCGGTGATCAAAGTATTTTGTCTCTTACTGCATTTTGGTGTGAATTTTTTAACTTTTGGGAAATTGCACAAATAATATCCATCATAGAAAAATTAGAAGATGCAAGTAACTAAAGAAAACTACCAGTGGTTTTTCCATTCAGATATAATCACTGCCTTGCAGTTATTTTTCTATGCCTATATACCCAACTATATTAATGATGGAGAGGAAAATATTTTTTTGAGACAAAGAATGAAAGCGTTTCCTATGCACAGATCTTCACTGAAAGAATTATGAAGAACTATCAATCAAGAAAGAAATTAAACCCAGAGTGGGATGTGACAAAAAAGTAGGAAAAAAGAAAGACAGTCTTATTTATAGAAGTATCTGCTGTAGATACTTAATGTAGGCAGAATAGGGATAAAAACAAGGCAACTATAAAAGGAGAAGCGTAGAAATTAATTTTAGCTTGTGCTTAGTTAAATGTGTAATAAAAGCTTTAGAGCAAATAAAAAAAGAATAGAAATGGAATGTAAAACTTCCAGGCTAGTAGAGAAGAAAACTACTAGAGAAAACATCAATTCAATAGAGGTCAGTGTCTTAGTCTGCTCAAACTGCCACAACAAAATACCATAGACTAGGTGGCTTAAACAACAGAAATGTATTTTCTCACAGTTTTTGGAAGTCCAAGATCAAGATGCCAGCTGATTGCTAGTGAGGGATCTTTTCCTGCATTGCAGGAATTACAGATGTCCACCTTCTTGCTATGTCCTCAGACAGAGAAGAAAGAGAGAAAGCAAGCTGTCTGGTGTCTCTTCTGGTAAGGGCACTAATCCCATCACAAGGGTCCCACCCTCATGAGCCCATCTAACTCTAATTACTCACAAAGGCCCAACCTCCGTCACAGTGAGGTTTAGGGCTTCAACATATGAATTCTGGGAGGATACAAACATTCAGTCCATAACGGTCAGTAAAGGAAGGAAAGGAAACAAAACAAAAAGCAGGATAAATGAAAAACACAAAATTCAATGATAGAAGTATCAAAATGTGATTTATTCATTTGATGGCATAATATCTAGAAGTGAAAAGTGAAGGAAATTGATCTATATATATCAACAAGGATAGATCTCCAAAACTAAATATTGAATGAAAAAAGCAAGATGCTGGATAGTAAGTAGACTATAACTCCTTTTGTATAAATGTTAAACACAGGAAGCAACAGCCTATATTTTCTACATGGATATTTAGTAGCTATGTGGATAGTTGGTAAATGTATAAAAAATGCAAACTCATGGATTAGAAAAACAGGCACCCATTTCAGGAGAGTGTAGGAAAAACAGAGAAGGGGAGTAAGGCTGAGTATAAAAAAAAAACTTTTCATTGCATCCAAAATATACATGGCTCCTGAAATCAGATGGGGGATGTGAGAGAGGTATTAGATGAGAGGCTCTCTTGGGTAACCCAGTTCCCACTCCTAGAGAGTTCAGTTTCTTCATCTGTAAAACAAAAAGCTGGACTGAGTGTTCTCACATCCCACCCAGCTCTACTTTTCTCTATTCTGTAAGGGGGCACGGGGTAAAAGGGGAACTTTGAACTAAACCAGGTGACATGACTGACTCTTCCAGAAAGGCATAGAGCCTGGTGTGCAAGCAACATCTGTGAGATTTGCCTAAGTTTTTCTTCCAAACTTGTTTTTCCCAGTAGTTTCCTGTAGCCTCTCAGGAAGACTCCCAATTGACCTGAAATGTTCACAACTCAGCCCATTAGGAAGGATTACTTCAATTCTACCTGAAGTATCCCCTGCATTTGGTAGGGATGGAGAAAAGAAATAAAAATAAATTAGTGAAGGAAATAAATAGGATTGTACTACCTACAAAAGACAATTTGGAAGCTAGATGAGGATACACAGGGTCTATCTCACTACTGTTGCTATTTTGTGTATATTTGAAATTTTTCCTCATAAAAAGTTTTTTAATAATATCTGAAAATTGATCATTGTAAACCGGTGATAAACTTTTTTTCACCATGATCCACAAAAAACATTTCATGTTGCAACCTAGCGCATGTACGTAGAGACTAAACAGAGCTCCACAAAACATTATTTACCCTCACTACATACAGTATACTTTGATATTTTCTATTCTCTGTCCTGCTTGGGTTTTTTGTTTTTTTGTTTTTGTTTTAATACTAGCCGAAACCTACTCAACTGATTCAAAACTCATTTAATGGACCATGATCCACAGCTTGAAAAACACAGTTCTAAATGGTGTCAGATCATCTGGTGGGCAATTAAATATTTTCCTGTTGTCCTGAATCAAGAGAAGAGTAGTGACTATTTTGGGAGTGATGGAAGACAATCAATGAACATTTGCCTAGCCTTCTTGGAAAAGCCTGACCCTCATCTGGCAAAGGGGTGTCATCAAGCTTAGCAAAATGAGAGAGTTTCATAAGCTACCACTTCTTTGTACCTGGGCCCGTTGCCCAACTTTTCTTACACAGGTTTGATTCTAGAAATTGTACAGCCAGCTAGAGGTCATGGCCTGCGCTGCTCTGAGCAGCTTTTCTTCCCACCTGTTTCCTGGTTTTGCCTTCTCTGAGGTTCAAGTCTGTCCTCAGCATTCCTCTAACTTGCCCTGGTTATGAATTTATAGCCTGTCGTCTCTTCCCCCTTCTCCATCCCCAGATGGTGACTGTCCTCCCTAAACTCAGTGTCATCGACGAAAGCAACATCTTCCAAAGAGGAGGGATGAGGATATGGCTGAGATTTGCTCAGTACTTAAATCCCATTAATGCAAAAGTCAGGCCCGGCAAGCAGGGAACAGACAGAGCACCTGATGTCTGGAAAAGAGGAGGTCAAGTGTACGTTGACTACAGCACTTAAGAGAGAAATGTCAGCTGTTCAGTCCTTCAACAAGTAGTAGTTGAGTACCCACTGGGCAGGAAGATGAGAATTTCAGGATGGAGTCATTAATTCAAAGGACATGAAGAAAATACAGACTAGACAGTACCTTGATCTACTCTAAAATAACCTCAGGGATGCAATTTTACAATACTGTATGAAGGGGCCCACAAATCCAGGAGTATAATCCATGCGAAATTGTCACTGACTGGAAGCAGATGTTAGTATTGGATGAACGACCTCCTAAAAAGCCCATCTACTCAGCTCATGCCAATGTCGCTATTTGAGCTGAGAGGAAGGGCGTTTCTGCTTCTCCTGCCGCAAAAGCTGTATTTCTTTCAATATTAAGGTTAATGAGGGCTGGGGCCCTGTAATCTACATGAGTAGGTTAATTCTCATGTGTCCTAGATAGTGAGAGAGAAAGAGATTTAGAACTTGGGCTGAAGGATGCACACACTGCCAAAGTGGAAATGAAAGCACGCAAAGGAAGCAGGGAAAAGCAGCCGTAGAAGGGTCTCTGTACCTCAGCTCCTGCATCTACAAGGAAGAGATGCTGAACACGACCCCTTCCTCTCCTGTGCGTGGATGAGAAAGGCCAGTTTACAGGTATGTGATTTGAAGTTTGATTACATTATAGTGAGAGAAATAGCTTGTCAAAAATTAACAGAGCTGCTATGATATTGTTGGTAGAACACAAGTCTCGGGTATTTTTCAGAAGTAGTGATGTGGTTTGAGTTGATCTCATATCTTGTTATCAAGGGCATAGATTTGCAAGATGCCCTTAAAAATGTCTTCATCAAGGAAGCCGAAAGCTCAAAGTTGAAAGCCACAAAACAAAAGAATGAGACTCTTCCTACCTGTTCATTCAAAATGGTAACACATTTTGCCCAAAGGCAAAGGAACGTGACTCCTAACACAGCTTTCTCTCCCATTCGAGGCTACCTTTGACATTGTTGTGATGAAAAAGGTGGGGCAGGGAAGGCAAGAAAGCAAAAAAGATGAATAAAAGACTCTTCTTGTTTGTTAACCCTCGTAATAAAATCCTCACTCTTACAATCAAATATTTAGATGCTTCAATTTTTTAAGTTAAAGCTGATAAATAGAATGATTTGGGATTTATCCCTTCTGACACTGGCCCGGTGCTAGAAAATCAAGGTTAAAAAAAAAAAAAAAAAGGTCTGGGGCTTCCCTGGTGGCGCAGTGGTTGAGAGTCTGCCTGCTAATGCAGGGGACACGGGTTCGAGCCCTGGTCTGGGAGGATCCCACATGCCGCGGAGCAACTGGGCCCGTGAGCCACAATTGCTGAGACTGTGCGTCTGGAGCCTGTGCTCCTCAACAAGAGAGGCCGTGATAGTGAGAGGCCTGCACACCGCGATGAAGAGTGGCCCCCGCTTGCCACAACTAGAGAGGGCCCTTGCACAGAAACGAAGACCCAACACAACCAAAAAGAAAAAAAAAGAAAAAAAAAAGAAAAAAAATCTGGTAAAAGCAGTGGACCTACCTCCTTTACCAGAAAAAAAAAAAAAAAAAAAAAGGTCTGGTAGAAACAGAGAAGAAAGAGATAAGCGAACAATTTAACTTATGATTATTATAAAATTTGAGGATAGAGAAAATTAATCCATAATGACAAAAAGTGTTGCCTGGAGTTGAGGTGGAGAGGGTTAAATCTGGAGAAGCAGGAGGGAATTTGGAGGGTGATGGTGGAATGTGCTATATTTTGATTGGGGTGGTGGTTACTGGGTATATGCATTTGTCAAAACTCATTGAACTTCATGCTTAAAATGGGCACATTTTATTGTATTTAAATTACACATCAGTCAAGTTAAGTTGAAACAAAAGGTGATATAATACAGGATATGAAAGAAACAAACCAAGAGTGGAAGTGAGGTGGGAGTCCAACTGAGGTGAGTATCTCAAGAAGTCTTCTAAGGTTCTCAGCCGCGACGAGGAAAGAGGCTGGTGCAGAAGGAATCACACGAGCAAAGGCCCTGATTGTTCTCTTTATGTTTCTTGCAATAGAGGACTTTATTAAGACAAGAATCCCAATTTTACTCTTCTCTGGAGAGATAGTATATGCAGCCAGATCATCCCACCAACTCCTTCCATGGGGGCGGAACAAAGGAGTAAGAGCTAAAGGGTCTGAGGCTTTTTCTTTTCTTTCCTTTTCTTTCCCTTTTCTTTTCTTTTTTAGGACTGAGGCTTCTTTTTAAAGTGATGAAAATGTTCTAAAATTGACTGCGTGATGGTGGCACTTATCTATGAATCTACTAAAAAACAGTTGAATTGTATTCTCTAAATGAGTGAATTGTATATGTGAATTATATCCTCAAGCTTTAAAAAGTTAGGTAATATAATTCCATGATGAGGCCAGTTCAGGTGCAAACTTTAAACCTAGACTAAAACAAAGTAAGCTGGATGAAACCCTTCATTTTTACCTTCTTACCATCCTACTCACATGTTGAACCGACAAGATGTATCTAGAGTAACTTCAGATAGATTTTCTATTTCATTCACATGCCAAAGAACAACAAAATTCCATGCCCTCCCCTCCAAAAATGGAATAAAATTACCCAATACTAAACTTCCATTTCTGACAGGGTGGCATTTTGAACACCCTGAACAAACGTCCCTACTGAAATAACAAAAGTCCTGGCTTACATTTATTATTTGAAATGTATTATTCAGCTGGCATGAAATCACCTCAGAGCCCCAGTGCAAAGTGAAATCCTGGGGAGGTGAGTGAAAAGCTGGTGATAACAGTCAGAACAGGCTAAGTTATGCAGTTGTACCAAACACAATCTCAGTGGTTTACTTTAACAGTTTATTTTTCACTCATGCTTTCTGTCTGCAGGGGGCGCTGCTCATTCTAATCCTGTGGGGACCCAGGCTGATGGAGGCTTCAATTCAGCATATGAACACTGTAGTAGATTTTTTTAAAAATCTTTCTTTCTTTCTTTCTTTGGCTGTATCAGGTCTAAGTTCCGGCCCTCGGGGATGTTCATTGCGGCATGCAAGATCTTTCCTTGCGGCTTGCGATATCTTTCCTTGCGGTGTGCGGACACTTCGTTGCAGCATGTGGGCTTCTCTCTAGTTGTGGCGCGTGGGCTCTAGAGCTCACAGGCTCAGTAGTTGTGGTGCGCAGGCTTAGTTGCCCCGCGGCATGTGGGACCTTAGTTCCCTGACCAGGGATCAAATCCGCATCGAAGCCTGCATTGGAAGGTGGATTGTTAACCACTGGACCATCAGGGAAGTCCCTGTAGTAGATTTTTGATTCCTTGTATCATACTTCATTCTCTTAGAGTTTGAATACATATTTTATATTTTATATTTTATATCCTCCCAATTAAGATTTATATTTGGAGTAAACACTCATCAAATTCTCCCTGCTGAATCCCTTATCCCTACCAACCTACAGTTTTCTTTTTAAAAACTGGAATCCTCATACCATATTTCAGTGATGGAGCTTCCTTTTATGTATTAAAATCAAACCAGTTATTATAACACAATGGAATTGACGCTCCAGGGTAATGGGTATAAAAGAGAATACGGCCACCCTTTGCTGTAGGATTTAAACAGTTTTAAAATAAATTCCTTCAACTTGAGAGGAGGCTCCAAGTGGTATTAAAAAGTGCTTCCTACCCTGAGAATTCAGGAAGCCAATTTAGATTTTCTTAACAGTCCAGGTAATGTGAGGCCATGGTGATTATTAGTCAAACTCTTTAAACCCTGTATCATGAAGCCATACTTTTCCTGACTTCTTGAAGCTGTTTAGGTCAGTAACTCCTTTGACACATGACGGAGAACCTAGCTCCACGGTCTCAGCCTTTGGAGTATGTGCTCCCTACATTCTCTACTTGCTCTTGGACTACTGGGTCGTTCAGTAAGGATCTCTGCTCACTAAACCATTCTGGACCCAGATGCCAGAATTCACCATCTTTAAATATCACTGAATGAACCGCTTCTCAGGAAATATCATCACAAAAAACGCATACCCTTTCATATCATCCGAATTCCTACATTCGTCTTTCGATTCTTCCACAATATACACACACACACGTGTGTTTAATGTATAATATAAATGATATATGCTATATATAAATATATGTATGTATAATATTAATAACAATAAGTACAACATTAATAACAATGATTATTGAGCATTAATTAATGTTCCACTGTGTGTCAAGGCCTGAGCCTAGTATCAGCTTTATCCCATTTAATCCTCACAGCAACTTCAAAGGGCAGTTCTATCATCATTTGTGTTTTATAGGCAAGAACACAGCCCACCTGTGTCTCCTAAACCCATGCTCTGGCCCTCACCCTACAGGGTCCCAATCCTCCTGACTGCTGTATCCCAACACACACTCCCTGCTCTGGTCAGCTCTGCCCACCGCCTCCCTGTCCCCCAAAACCACTTCTGCTCATTCAGTCTCCCTCCCCTTCTCCCAGAAAACACTTTCCAAGACCCAGAGCAAACCCCGTTTTTGAGGTTTGAGAGAGCAAAACCTTCCTCTCCAATGTTGGACTGAAGCTGCATTTGGATTACCTTGAAATTTTCATTTCCTTGAAAACACATGGTCCACTCAAGCCGGCAGCCTGGGCATCCTCCGTGGTCCTGCCCTCTTCTTGCCTGGCCCTCTGCAGACCACCAGCACACCCTGTCTTTGCTGCTTATGAGACCCATCTGGACCATGTCCACACTGCACTCCATCTTCACGGCTTCCCCCGGGTCCGAGCCCCAGGGTCTCCCACCTACATCAGTGGAAGAGCCTCCCGGTGGTTTACTTGCCTCCACTCTTGCTTCTCCAATCCAGTTTCCACATGGTACCTAGAATGAGTTTTTTAAATATATGTTTTATATTTCCATGCTTTAAACCCTTTAGCATCACTCTATTATACTTAGAATCTAAACTTTCATCACTGTCTAAAGGCCCTGTATAATGGCTGTTCTGACCCCCCTCCAGAATCGCGTACTCTACTCCCCCCCAGGCCCCCATCACTGTTCATCCACTTGGGTCCTCTCACGTCTTTGAACATGACAGACTCTCCTACATCCAGGTCTTTGCAGGTGCTATTTTCGCTGCCTGCTTTTTTCATTCGTCAGGTCTCAGATTTAATGTTACCTTTTCAAAGAGGTTTTTCCTGACAGCCTTATCTAAGCAGAATTCTCCTCTCCACCAGAATCTCCTTTCACTGCACTCTTTTATTCCTTCCTATGGGGGGTGTTATTCCACCCAAACTCCACCACAATAAAGATACTGCCTTACGCATACACACATCCCTACCCACAATCCCTAAACACAAGAGGTGTGTTTAAGCAGTCGTGTTTGTTCCCTGAGCTGTAACAGCCCCGTTTTCTCACTCCTCTCTGCAGGTTTTAGTTTTCTCAACCCATCTTGGCCACCACCTGCTCTGTGTCAGTTCCGAAAACCACAAACAGCTAACAGCCCTGTCTGTGCCTCTTCAAACTAGAGAGGGAAAAAAATGTCTGATTGGTTGCTGGCCCTTAGATGTCCAAGTCCTCGTGTCAGATCTGTCCCCCCATCCCATTAGTCTTGAGGGTCATGCATGAAACACACCTGTCTGTTGAGGGTCATTCCTTTGGGAGGAGTTGTGTGAAACACAGGTCAGGTTCATGGAGAAAGGCCACTGAAGAGATAGAGAATGCCCTCAGCTCCTGATGACTTTCTAGTTCTAAGTTCCCATTCCCTGTGATGTCCTGCCCTATTTTATGTCCTCAGGTTCTAGGAGCTCCTCTATAGATTTTTAATAAACTCCCTTCCTAACCTGAGCTGGTTTAAGGGAGGTTCTGTTCCTTGAGGTTAGAAGGGCACTGACCAGAAGCTGGGGCCAAAGAACATAGAACCCAAGGCCCTAAAGAAGACAAGAGAAACTTGGTGAGGCTGAAACAAGGCGCGGAGCCAGGAAGCTGAGTGGGGGTGGGATGGGGACAAAGTTTCTCCCTAAGTGCTCACTCCTGCATGGGTCTAGCTGGCAGAAAAGGAGTTACCTGGAAGACGGGCCTTGTGGGACCAAATTCTCTCACGTCAGCTTTTCGTGAAACAGTCGTGCATCTGTTTGTCCATCTGTGCTGATTCGATAGATGCAAAGTAAAGAGTGGAAAACCAGGCTCTTGAATGGGGATGAGAAGGGCGGTGGGAGTTGAAGAGCACAGAAGAACAGAAAGGAAATCCTCTTCACACAGCCAACAGCCTGGCTCTCTGTTGATTGCTTTCACCTGCGTTCTGTGTGGGAGCACACACACCTGCACGTACACACACCCTGCCCACGCCACATCTCTCTTTAATTTGTCTTCCAAGTATCCAGGGAAGAGAGTTGGTTTCCTCTTTGCCTTCCTTCATTTCCTTATACAAATCTGCTTTAACTGTTTTCTCTCTTCTGTGCTTTCTAGTCCTTCATTTTTCCTATTCTGATTCTTTGGCTCAAGAAAAACTCAGGATCTATAAAAACACAATGCATTGTGAAGAGATATTTACAGCTCACCTCCCCCTCTACCCACCCAACCCAGCCTCCAAAGTCCATGCTAGAAAGGAAGAAAGGGGGAGGTAAGGAAAGTAAACTTTCTTGTTGTTTATCTGGAGCATGAATGCCCTTGTGCTGTGCCCTGTGCTTAGTGTCTTAAATGCATGATATCATCACATTCTCACAACTCTCAGACCACGATTTTAGTTAGCCCCTCTGTTCTGAGGTTCAGAGAGGCTAAGTAATTAATTTACTTAAAGTCCACTCGGCAGAGCTAGGATTTGCACTCTAGGATCTTTTTGACTGAAAGCCCATGCAACATCAGTCCTTTAGGTTAGTATAAGAAACTATACATATACAGGAAAATGATTGTTAAATTATGAGTATGTTCTCTAGTGGGAAAATAAGTTCTAACTTTTCCCCAGGAACATAGATTAGGTAACTAATATCTTAATTAGCATAGTCTGCTCTTGAGGAATGCACGTAAAGGACAGGCAAGTAAAAAAAAAAAAAAAAAAAGATATGAGGAGTAGGAAGACTGTCGCGGGTAGCCACTATTGGGTGGAAGGCACTGGAAAAGAAGTCCAAACGGTAGATCGTAGAGTTAAAGATGCCTTGGGAAAATTTCAATATCTGGCCTAAGGCAGGTTTGCTTTTAAATTTCCCACACGTGGCCTACTCCATCACATCCTACCCTATAAGATGTCACCATCCAGTAGTATTTCCAGAGTTCTTCAAATCATCTTTCTGTGTTCAACACTAAACCTGTGGACTGAATTTCTTGTTACCCTTGACTCCAGAGTCCACTTCTCATCTACTATTAATGCCACATTTTAGTTCAGCTTTACTGCAATCTTCCCTTGGGTCTGGTTTCTCTCTGCCTCCCCTCCCCAACCCTGATGCCCATGGAAGCTGCAGTAAAACAATGCAGAACAATCAGCAAAGCTGCTGAGGGACGTGCAGACCACCCCTGCTTACATCACACCTGACTCAGCTGGCTTTCCCGGACAGGAGAGAGGGCCCAGAATCACGAGGACTCAGCTACGCTTACGTGGAAGTTCTTTATCCTCCTAGTCAATCTTGCTTGCATCTATTGCATGCAGAGCTGATGAGTGAACTGCAAGGAACATCTTCTAGCATCAGACTCACCAGTGACCAGAGGTATACTTTTGCATTCTCCCCAAGAGCTTTTCCCCCTATCTTCCTAGTGTGAGCTTGGTTGCCATAGCAACAGCCAAGTTCTGCCTGAAGGAGAGATTCCTTTTATTATGAGCCTGGAAGACCTCAAGTTGAATATAGACTTTTGCTATAACTTTTGCTATTTTAGGCCTAAAAGACTCAAAATTTCTTCACTACCTATTAGTTCCTAGGAAATATTTATAGTATTTATATCATTTAATTAATAAAGTGAATCTGACTTTTTATTTCCTTTTCAACACCTGGCTAATCTGGTCATATAGAGATTGTTGGGTTTCTGGATCCCCGGGCCACAGTGGAGTCTGGAGAGTGTCTGATCAGTCACACATATCACCATCCAAAGCTTCTTAGTCTTGCCCCTAGTTTTGTTTGGGTGAAGTCATTGCTCTTTTCAAGTCTTTCTCAAGGCCTGTTAAATCAAATAAAACTCCTGAACTGGAAGTTAGAGCTCTCCAACAATCAGTCCCTCCCCTACAAACTGCTGTGATTTTTCTCCTGCTTTAGATCATTGGGAATAGAGTTTATGCTGTTTTGTTCCCTTCCTTTGGAGAATTACCCCTCCCCCAGTCAATAATATTGATCGGTTTCAATGGTGGGAATGGTATGACTCAGTCCTCAAGCCTGGCCAGACTGAGGCTCCCTGGAATTTTTGTCAGAACTATATGGAAAGATACACTTTTGTTCCAGAGGCTGATAAATTCAGACCATGAATCTTGGGCCATCATATCCAATACATGGAAAAATCTTGTATTAGTCTGCTTGTGCTGCCATAACTTAATAGCACAGACTGGGTGGCTTAAACAATAGAAATGTGTTTCCTCACTGTTTTGGAGGCTAGAAATCCAAGATCAAGGTGCTAGCAGGGGTGGTTCTGGTGAGGCCTCTCTACCTGGCTTGCAGACAGTCACCTTCTTGCTGTGTCCTCACCTGCCTCACCTGCCTCACCTGCCCTTTCCTCTGTAGGGACACAGTCCAGGTATCTCTTCTTCTTATAAGAACACCAGTCCTGTTGGATTAGGGCCCCACCTTTATGACCTCATTTAACCTTAATGACTCCTTAAAGGCCCTATCTCCAAATACAGTCACATTAGGGGGTTAGGGTTTCAACTTACGAATTTGGGGAGGACCTAATTTAGTCCACAACAGATTTTGTAGAAGAAGTGGAGAGAAAGCCCAGTGACACTGTTTTAGGCCCTGGGTATAGTAAACCAATCCTACCCCTCTAAATAGTCCATTTTCTTTAGTTATTTTCCTTTTCTCTCTAACTCTACTCTCTTAATTATTTAAACACATCTACATAATAACCATTGCTAAGAAGTGAGCATTGTTAAGGAAAATAAAGAAATAGTGTTTGGGGGTGTTAGAAATTAATACAAGTACCCTTTTCATTATAAATTGAGAAAAATATCATGATCTATATAGGTTCATTACATTGCATCCTAACTAAAGATCTACTGACTGTAGACATCTCAATTACTTTATACAATGTGAAGGTGGCCTTAAGAAAACCCTATTGCCTTAATACCTTTCTTAAGCACAATTATTACAAGAGTCAGTTGTTCTAATATCTTACACCCTGTCATCAAGCAGAGATGAAAAAACCTCAGAATTCAACGAGAACCTGTGTGCTTACCACTTCTGATACAAATATCAGAAGCTGATTCCGAAAGCTTCTCCTTTTAAGTAGAGACAGCAATACCCATTCCATTTACACTGACACATAGAAAGAACCACAGGTGATACCCCAGCCAGCTGTCTAAACCTCTAGTATTAATAATGTATTTAGAGGATAAAATTCATAATACTTAACATACTCAATTTGAGAAGTGAGGAAAAAAGAGACACAGACACTGGCTAAATCATATCTCCCCAATATATGCTCCAAATCTGTCTCTGGCTGATACTTAGCTTTTTAAAATTATTCTTATTATTTTTTAAATTAATTAATTTATTTATATATATTTTTTGGCTGCGTTGGGTCTTCATTGGTGCACGCGGGCTTCCTCTAGTTGCAGTGAGCTGGGGCTACTCTTCGTTGTGGTGCGTGGGCTTCTCATTGCGGTGGCTTCTCTTGTTGTGGAGCGTGGGCTTTAGGCGCGCGGGCTTCAGTAGTTGTGGCACGTGGGCTCAGTAGTTGTGGCTCATGGGCTGTAGAGTGCTGGCTCAGTAGTTGTGGTGCACGGGCTTAGTTGCTCCGCATCATGTGGGATCTTCCCGGACCAGGGCTCGAACCCGTGTCCCCTGCATTGGCAGGGGGATTCTTAACCACTGCACCACCAGGGAAGTCCTGATACCTAGCTTTTAAATCAATCTATCTGTGCTACAAGAAATAGTTGCAGGAAAAAATGAAAATCTCCAATAAAGTTTATCGTATCTAACATAAATGTCACTAAATTAATTTATTCTTTAACCCTTAATGAAGAGAAGGCTCCCACCAGCCTGCCCTGTGCTTTGTATGATGGCTTCTGACCCGTTGCCATCTGCTGAGATTTCCTGCCTGCTCTTCTTACCTCTCCAATTCCTAACCATTCTTCAAGACCCAGTCTCATATGTCCATCTCCTTGAAGCCTCCCAGACCACACACACTGGGGGTTTATGAGTAGTGTGTATGTGAACCCCTCAAGGACAGAGCACAATAGATTCTTTCGGATGCAGCACTATACCCAGCATACTTTGCAAAGAGCCCAGCACGGAGTAAAGGGAATATTATGGCTTTCTGCTCCCCTTAACTCCTCAGGATTTTATAGCCTTCACTCCATTCGACCCAAGATCCCAGGATTTCAAAGAACTGAAGAGACTGAAGACGTCTGTCCCAGGAGTTAGTCACTGATTAGGCAAAGGTATCTGGTGCCTGTTTCCTCACATTTGTTTTGAACATGCCCAGTGGTCTTGATTTATTTAGGGAATATTTGGAATGGGACATGGCTGGGCTTATCTGTCAGCTGGCCTCCGTGTTTCACCGTTAACATGCATGGCCCTCAGGAAGATAATTGAAGAGACCGAGAATTGAGAATTTAAACTAATCTGCTTAAAATAATCTTTGACTTTCTCATTACCAATATCTACGTGGTTTCTGCAAAGTCACGAAAACAACTGGAACATGTGCTAAAACACCAATTTGCAGTGTCATCATAGAAGCTAATCTTAGAGAATTGTGTTCTCCAATTCTGTTTCTCGCTTATGTGGAGCTAAACCTAATCTGCTTTTCAGATACGAAATCTCTTCATGATTCTGTCCCAAAGGGTAAAATTAAAATTTAATATTGTAACTCCCAGCTAAAAGTCACACTAATTCATCTGATGAACTTTGTGGTGCTGTGATATTACAATGCTCCTGGTGTCAAGGCCGCCAATACACGAGCTCACAGACTGAGTACACAAACATTGGCCCCATCCTACTCCTACCCCGAACCCCAAACCCCAAAAAGAAATAAGAGAGGTTTGCTTTTGTAGGTTGCAAGTCCTGGTCTGGTTTATTTATAAAGCAATAAATATTAGAAGCACAAATAAATTGCACGTGTGTAAACAAACTGTACAATGATTGATGAGAGATGAGGGAGGGTGGTTCAGAAGATTCCAAGAAGCATCATACTGTCGTCCTGAACATAAGGTAGACTAAGAGAGAAGGCACCTTAGAAGCATTTGCGGTGGACAATGGACGGTCCTGCCTCATCATACTCTTGCTTGCTAATCCACATCTGCTGGAAAGTGGATAGGGAGGCCAGGATGGAGCCCCCAATCCAGACAGAGTACTTACGCTCAGGAGGAGCGATAATCTGCAGAATGAAAACAAAAACCACCAGTGAACTCTGAAGTTCCAAGCAACAGAGCACACGTTGAGGAGATTCACAGAAAATATATTGCTGATCAATTCACTGTAATGTGATACTTCATTCCCACAAATGAATATGGCTGAGTCAAGTTTAATGCATTTCCTCTCTTTCATCATTTCCATTATCAAAGTCGCTATAAAATAGAACTTCCCCACTTCTCTGAAACAGAATATAATGTGGCAAGAAGCTACATGCATGGTGGAGGCTAGCCCGAAAGCTGGGGTCTTTTAAAATGTGTTCAAAGATTTAGGTATTTTTTTTTCCTTCAAAGATTTATTTTTATCCACTGCTTGAAAGTGTTTTCAAGTCTCCTATCTTGGGAAAAGTGCTAGAAAAATCAGAAAAAGTGTTAGAAAAGCTAAAAGTTTATGGGAAATGGGAAGCTAAGCAGTGAGGGGAAAGGAGTTAGGGATTCTGCTTGGAATACGGAGACCTGCCTTGCTTCCCCCACTCACAGAGGTCCTTTACCTTGATCTTCATGGTGCTGGGAGCCAGGGCAGTGATTTCCTTTTGCATGCGATCAGCAATACCAGGGTACATGGTGGTACCTCCAGATAAGACATTGTTGGCATACAGGTCCTTGCGAATATCAATGTCACATTTCATGATGCTGTTGTAAGTTGTTTCATGGATGCCAGCAGATTCCATACCTAGGCACAAGTGTGAAAAAGAAAAATCACAGTGCACTCAGGCCAGGGGGCCAGGGTAGAGGGAAGAGAATAGTACTCCTCTATGTTGGTAAACTGTCACCATTTGTCTCTGAGACATATGTTCCGCTATAAGATACATTGCAGGGTTTTGTGGAACAGGTGTCTTAAAAGTGCAGACAGTAAATCCACAACAGACTGCCAAGAAACAAACAACTGTGTTTAGCACCTGTTTGGAAGGAACACTTGCTGTACCCATCAGAGGATGGAGATGTATTAGAAAAGGATGAGACACACATTTATGGTAAATTAATGCAATTCTTATTTATGGACTAAAATAAGATCCTGACAAGCTTCCATCCTGCCAAGATGTTTGGTGACATACAAAAGTCCAGTTATTACTATGAGTTGGATTGTTGTTACACTTAATAATGAGTGATGAAAGTAACGTCTAGCTCCTTGGTGATGGAACCTATCAGAATAAGTCAGCACTCTTGAGTCATCATCTCTTCCTTGCAGATATGGATTATTCAGTTACCACTCTGTCTCATTGCTTATTTTGAGATGAAGCCAGTGTGTCATCCTTTATCATATCATTGCTACAGAGCAGTGATGGCCATCGCTGTAAGAAGCCATCAGGACCTGAGGCTGAACTGTGTGGGACTCCAAGCTATGACTTCTTTTAACACAAGGGCCCCTTAATCGTTGTTGATTATAATAGCTTTTACCCTGGGAGCCACCAAGCGGTGTTTCTGCACCAGACCCTACAACTCACCAATGAAGGAGGGCTGGAAGAGCGTCTCAGGGCAGCGGAAGCGTTCATTGCCAATAGTGATGACTTGGCCGTCAGGCAGTTCATAGCTCTTCTCCAGGGAGGAGGAAGAAGCAGCCGTAGCCATCTCATTCTCAAAATCCAGAGCGACGTAGCACAGCTTCTCTTTAATATCGCGAACAATTTCACGTTCAGCTGCAGAAATAAAGGGTGTCAACAGTTAAGCTCTGAAAGATGAAGTCAACCTTGAGGAGGTAGGTGGGTTCGCTGGGGGAGGGAAAAAACCAGACACATACTGTGGCAGATGAGATACACACACACTCACCGGTGGTGACAAAGGAGTAGCCGCGCTCAGTGAGGATCTTCATGAGGTAGTCAGTGAGGTCCCGACCTGCTAGATCCAGACGCATGATGGCGTGGGGCAAAGCATAGCCCTCATAGATGGGGACGTTGTGGGTTACGCCATCCCCAGAGTCCAGGACAATGCCTGTCAGGGGAAATAGACAAGAACAAGGTAAATCTCTGAGGACACCACTGCTTTAGCCGTGTCAAAGCCTACTTCCAATCTTGGCTAAGAGATACTAGTGCTGGGCAAGGACCCAGATAAAATTAGATCCCTTACACATGAAGAATAAAAATGAGCATAATGGATGCCAAATCTGAAACCAGCGACAGTTCATCCTTTTAAATATTGTAGTAGAAAAGTTTTCCCAGGACACTTTCAAATGACCATCCCTCTTACCAGCTATTAGCACCTTATGCAAGCAACCAGGCGTGTTTTTCTTTCCTCTCATCTAACTTACACATGTTCCTCTCTTTTTTGACTCAGACCCTGTAGGGATGTTTGCCCAGGGGCTGTGACGGTGTGAACACACACCAATGACTGCTGCATTCCAGGTTGATAGTTTGTGCAAAGCCTCAATATGTGACATCACATACTTTAGGCAAGGGGAGGGTCTAACTCCGTATTCTTTCAGTTCTTAGAAATAAGTGTGCTCTGAAACCAACCTCAGGGTATTATTGTTACCCCTCTCCCTTAGCAGAGACACCTTCCCAGGGAGCGTGAGGAAAGGGATCATTCCTTTCTCACTGGGGAAACTGATTCCCAGCAAGGTCCAAGACTTGGGAATGTAATTAATCGGGGACTATCTCACCATCCCAACACACCTGTGGTACGGCCAGAAGCGTACAGGGACAGCACCGCCTGGATGGCCACATACATGGCGGGGACATTGAAGGTCTCAAACATGATCTGGGTCATCTTCTCACGGTTGGCCTTGGGGTTCAGTGGGGCCTCAGTGAGCAGAGTGGGGTGTTCCTCAGGGGCCACCCGGAGCTCATTGTAGAAGGTGTGGTGCCAGATCTTCTCCATGTCATCCCAGTTGGTGATGATGCCGTGCTCAATGGGGTACTTGAGAGTCAGGATGCCTCGCTTGCTCTGGGCCTCATCACCTACGTAGGAGTCCTTCTGACCCATACCCACCATGACTCCCTACAAGAAGAAAGTAATGAGAAAACCAAGCTTCCACCATGTCAGGAATATAATCAATGCCTTATTAATTTCCATCTAACTGCCCAAGTCAAGTGACATCTTATGAATACAAGAAATAATAAACAATAGGAATTTATCCCAATTCGGAAATATCATTTAAAGTTAACCTTGTACCTTCTCCCCACCCCACCCCCAAGAGGTATAATTCTATTGTTTAGAATATAACTAGGGATGGGGAGAAATGGAGCTATTTCACTGAAGGAGCAGAGCCTCACCTCATTTTGAAAATACCATAATGCCTTCATTAAATTATTAAGCTCATCACCTATGTCAACTGGAATATAAATGACTACATTGTGGAATGACTGAATTAATGACACATTGTATTTCTCCCAAGAGAAGATTTTGACATTCATCAAGTAAACATAAAAAGATGGATTGATATGCTATTAACTTCCTGTCCGGGAAATCCAGCCTTCCTAGAGCTCTCCTGGAGTACCAATGGTCCACCAACACTGAGGAATGCCACTCTCCTCCCTGGCAGCCTGTCTGGGCAGGCACTGTGGCAAAGCCAGAGAGCGTGGCATTTCTTTTAATAAACAAGGTGGTATGTCACTATCACCATGGCACTTTACTGCCTCTGTCATGCCTGGCTTCTAAAAATGCAACAGCCAGGAAACAGATGGATTACATTTTGGGAGCCCTATAAACTGGCTGTGAACGAGAGGGAGCAATGTGGCTTGGCTCCTGGCTGATTGGGATATGTTATATTATTATGAGTTTTGAACAGGACTGAAAAGGGAGGCCAAGGAGTAAAGTGAAGTGTATAAGAGCTAAAGATACTGAGGACTAAAAATGCAGGTCAGGAGTGGAGGAGAGAAGCCGCTGCCTCTTCACAGGAGGAAGTTGGACCCCTGGCAGAGCTGTGTCCCTGAAGTGGACCAGGGTGGGGGGGCGGGGGGCTGCACCTTTCCTGGTATGCTGGAGGGTGTGAGTATTGCTTGTCTGGGCTCAGATTGGAAGCTAATCCAGCGTTTCCTATTTGACCTAATGAGTTCATGGAACAGGAGGGGCAGGTGAGACATTTCCTCGATTGCTGAGCTGAAGAGGTGGCAGGAAGGGGTGTGGAGTGGGGCTGGGGACTGCTCCAGGTGAGGGCAGGCTGTGCGGGGCGGGTAGTTTACCTGGTGGCGCGGGCGGCCCACGATGGAAGGGAAGACCGCGCGGGGCGCATCGTCGCCCGCGAAGCCGGCCTTCACCAGCCCGGAGCCGTTGTCGCACACCAGGGCGGTGGTCTCCTCCTCGTCGCACATCTTGGCGCAGCTTCAGTGGGGTCTACGGATGGAGGAGAGCAAGGCGGCCTAAGTTCAGTGCCTGCGGAGCTGGCCTCGTCTGCGTCCCCGGAGGAAGGGACAGGGCAGAAAAAGGAGGGCGGGAAGAACCTGCCGAGCAGGGGAGAGGAACCACCCAGGCTCCCAGGCCAGGACGCTCCTCCCCTGCCCCAGTGCAAGAGGGACGGTCACCCCTTAGCAGGTCCTCCCCGGCCCTTTACATTTTCGCCTTCTCACGAACCGGGAAGCCACTTCGGCCCCATCCACAGCCCGATCCATGCTCAAGCCCCAGCTGGAGGGAAAAGCACACGGCAGCGGGGACCCCAAAAGCCCCACTGGGGCCCAAGGCTACCCCTCCACGCGCCCGTCTCCAGTGAAGACCGAGACCCAGGACAAAAGAAGTTAGAACCAAATGAAAAGTTTGGTCTTAAGCGGAAAAAAAGTGATGGAGCGGCGGGAGCGCGGGACACCGGCTCCAGGCGCGGGGCGGGAGGATGGGCGCGGGGCGGGCGCGGCTGACTCACCGTCCGCGGGGCGGGCTCGGCTCGGCTGCTCGGGCGGTGGCAGGCGCTGGTGCCCCGCGCGGGGCGCGCGGCTTTATAGCGCGCTGATGGACGGGGTCAGTTGGAGCTGCCGGGGGCAGGGGTGGGGGGCCCGGTCGGCCACCTTGCCTTATTTGGTCGCCTTTGCACCACTGAGGAGCGCCGAGGCCATTCATGGAGCCAAGGGCAGGGGAGAGGATCAGCCAGGGGGCCCCCCAGACCATGTAAGGAAGGGGAGGGGGCAACCAGGGGGGATGGCCAAATAGGGAGCTAGGGAGGGGCAGGCGGTGAAGGGTAGGGGGCAGGGGAAGACTGAGTGACGCCAGCCCACCCCCTCCCCCTTCTTGGGTGGAGGTCCTCCCTGGGTATGCTGTGGGCTGGTTCCTCCGCAGCCCCGCCAGCCTAAGAGACAGTAAGCCACACACAAGTGGGAAGGCTTGGCACCCCGCCCTCTGCGGAGGGGTCCTGACAGCTGGGCCAGGGCAGCGGGGGAGTGACGGCAGCTTCTCATCTTCCCAGACTGAGAGCTGGGGAAGCTAAAGCCCTGGCAGTCCTCATGGACCCAAAGGGCACCACGGCAGTACATTTGGGTGGCCAGAAAAGGGGTGCCTGGGACAGGGCACCCTCCTGGCTTAGTCCGCACCAACCTGCATGACAACCCAGAGAGCTGGGGCTGTGCAGAAAGCTGAGATTAACCAAGGCTACCTTGGTCCCCAATTCATGCATGGCTCAGGGGCTGGTTAGGGAAGAGGCTGGAAACAGCTGCTGTGAGAGCCTGCCCAGTCTTGCTGGAGGAGAGGGCAGGTTTACCCCAGCTGGGACATCAGGGCGCTCTCCTCCATGCTTCCAGGGTTTTGCTCAAACTCAGACTCCTGCCTTTAGGCCAGGGAAGACTCCCCTGCTGCCAAAGGGAATGAAGGAACAAATGCCAAAGGTTGCTTGTCCACTTGCTGGTGGAGAGATGAACATCCATAAACTGGGGGCAAAAGCGTTTATTCCAGACAAAGACAAGACTGAAAGAGAAATATTCTTGTCAAGAAGATAACAGCAACTTCAACCAACTGAACGTATCACCGGGATGCACAGTATGGTCATAACCAGGAATGAATTAGAAAAGCAGTCTCAGGCCCCACCCCAGAACTATTGAATCAGAATTTGCATTTTAGCAAGATGCTCAGTTGAGTCATATGTATGTTGAAGTGTGAGAAGCATTGGTATAAATGATATCAGCTTCTTTGTGGAGGATCTTGAGACTTTGGAGAAAGGGATTCCTTGAATCAAGGAGAAGAGAAAGAAACAGAGAGACATAAGAAGGACACAGATCACTGGTTTGCCCTGAGTTGCCCTGTATTCTCAGTTCTTGACTGGCACTTTGATTTTTAATGCTTGTGTTTTTCCTCCCCTTCACACCAGTTAAAAATAGAAACTGGGCCCAGGCATCCATCTCTGGAGTGGTCTTGGATTTGATATGCTAAGGAGGCCTGCTGATTAGATACTTGTCCAGACTGGGGAATGCTGGGCCCTCCCCGCTGAGCTCCCCAACCATGTTTGGGTTGGTCTGGAGAAGAAAGTATGAGGGCAGCTGGGTGATGGAGCCAGGTGGGGGTCACGCCAGCTGGAATCACCCTCTGCGACACGGTAGGCCTTTTTCAGTGAAAATGCCTGTTGACAGGATGCAAAGAGCAGAGCTCTTTTGGCTCAGGCAGACGCAGAAGAACCAAGAAAAAGGAGAAATGGGATGGGTGTTACAGCCCAACATCCCTAGGTTTGAATCCCGCCTCTATCACTTACTACCTATTTTGCTCTTGGGCAAGTCACTTCACTTTCATAAGCCCCAATTTTCCCCTCTGAAAAAGGACACAGTAACTCTTTTCAGGCAGAGATTATTAGTTATTGTAATAATTAGAGACAAGTGATATAAGCCACATAGAAGATACAAAGCAAATTGTAACTATTACAATTCAGTAATAATGATACTTTTGGGGGCCGCTATAGCTCTCACTTTTGAAGATTTGGGTCAATGTCATTCACTTACTGATTCAGCAAATATTTATGGCACAAGAACTGTGCTAGTCGCTGGAAGACAACAATAAAACAGAGCAGGACTCATACTGCAGAGCAGCTACAGACAAGTCAGAGACAGTTACGGTACACGCTAGGAAGAACAAGGAGGGAATCATTGGGATAGTCACAAAAAGAGGGATTCAAAAGAGGGTTCAGAGAAAGCCTTCCTGAGGAGGTATTTCATTATTTTTAAAGTAGAGTAGGACTGAAGTGCATTAACATTTGTGTGAAAGAAAGAGTTTCTCCTTGGGAGTGACTGGTGGCACATTCCCACATTCACTACCATATGTGTAAAGGGAACTCCTGGAAAGTCTAGCAGATCACTGAACACCACGGTTATTCCCTGAATCCTTTGTAAATACTTCCAGGGCTCAGGAGGCCAATTTCAGTCCACCGACCTAGGAATCAGTCTGCCCGGGAGCAGGGGTAGGTAGGTCAGTGGAATACTTAGACCAGTTTCATGAAATAATCTTCACCCTTAAAATGTTTAAAAACAATTTCATTTTTTCCCACTTAGAACAAAACATATTTTCTTATGCACTACATTTATGGTAAGAATACTTTTTTCCCCTTCAAGATCTATGATGGTTCGATATTTGTTCATTGCAATACTGCTCAATTTCCACGTTTTAAAACTCTAAACCCTATTTTTATATATTTACTTAAATTATAAGTCAATGGAAAATAAGATTCAATGACTGATTTTCATTTGACACAATTTTTTCAGGGATCCATTTAATTTGAAAATTGAGATTGGCTTCTGTTGTGTCTACTTAAGTATATAAAAATGACTTCCTTCTGTGATGTAGTCTAGACATTTCTCTGTTTTTTTTTAAATTTTGGTAAAATATACATAACATAAAATGTACCACCTTAACCAACTAAAATTGTACAGTTCAGTAGCGTTAAGTACATTCGCCTTGCTGTGTAGCCAACCTCCCAGTTACATTTTTTGATGTGAATTGTGACTAAATTGATTTCAAAACCCAAGAAAGGCTGTGCCCTGCAGTTTGAGAAAGACTGGTTTGTATCCTATGAGGTAGGGGGCTGTTGTGCCTGCTTTGCTCAAGGTCACACGGCTGAGCAAATGGAAGAGTAAGGCTTCAGATCCAGGCACCAGACTACACGCTGTTCCTACCCACCACCCCAAATGCCTTCCAGCCCACTTGGACTGCTGTTTCTCCAAGTAGAACGCTAGAAGCACTTGCAGCCAAGTTACCTCTAACAGCAATTCAGATTCCCAGGTTTCATCCTGGAAGAGTGCATGTGCATTTTAAATAAGCCACCACCCCTCTTCCCCAGGTAATTCACAGAGGGAGAAACGCAGCGACACTGCCTGCCTGTTCTTCCCCAGGCCCGCGGAGTCTTGCTGAAGGCTGCCCAAGCTGCCAGCGCTGGCCCGAGTCCAGCTTGGCTGACCTTGAGCATCCCAGCCGGATGGTAAAAGCCAAAGCCGGGGCGTGTCCCCAAGGCTCCCGAGGGCCAGCGAGGCCCTTCTGGGCAGGGACATGCCATGAGGGAGACGTGCAGGGCTGGCTGAAGGAACAGAAGGTGGGACAGTCCCTGCTGCCCTTGCCTCGAGGGAAGCCTGTTTCATCCACCATCTGCTGGGATCTAGAAGGGAGAGGCAGGCCTCCTCCTGGCACTGGGGGATTAGCAGTCACTTTTCTCAGCTGTTCTTCCATTCGGAGGTGTCCAGTATTTACAGAGAAGCCAGAAGCATACCGAACCACACTTAATGCCTCCCCAGAAGCCCTCCCGGCTCCTCTTGCAGCCCCTCCTGCATTCCATGGGCTAGGAAGGAGGGGGGTGGGCTGTTTCTAGCCCAGACCAGGGGTCGGGGAGCCAGCCTTACCTAACCATTTCTATTTTCTTTTCCTACACATTTGTTCGCTCCCACTGTCCTCTGGCAGGAGCTGGGTTTCAGCTTTCATTAAAAGAAGAAAGTGACGTGGCTGTGAGGGATGCAGGCCCACACACATCCTGGCGCTCAGAATTCAATACCAAGGCATGCCTAATCTCCACCACATGCTGCCCCGTGCTTTATGTGCAACCACCGAGGCGATTAACCCAGGGGGAGGGTATTTCAAGTCCAAATGAATTCTGTTCTAGGCAGATTCTAGCAGTCACTGCCTTCTGACATGATAGGACCAACTGTGATGAACCATTTAATGAGATTTAGAAAAAGAGGGCAAGACAAGGAGGATGAGGGAAGGGGAACAGAATGTAGAAGGGAGATCCTTCTGGATCTTGGAGTCACCTGGGACTAATGAGCGAAAAGCCAAACCTTCACTCTCTTCTATCCTGGGAAATCACAAAGGACTTCTCATCTTTTTCACTCCTTAAAAGGAGTTTGAATCCTCCTAGAATGAAGTGCTGAAGCTTGCAGGTTTGTGCTGGGAAGGTATTCCACTTAGCTCAGATTTGGCTTGCTCCCATACTGGCAGTAACTATGGAGTTTCGGCTTTTCAAGCGTTACCTGGAGCAAGCCTGTCTTCCCTAGAGAGCCCAAATGTGGCATCACCCAACTTGAACGCGGCTGCATTTTGAGATCACACAAGTGCATGGGAGGTGAGAGCTGTGAGCTCAGAGATGCTCCTGCCCACCAAGTTCACTCCGCTGCATGTGTGGAGCCCATCTCTTCCCCATCAAAAGTAGGCACACATCTGACACGCAACAGTGTGTAGCAATAATACTAATGGCTTACATTTATTAAGTACATACTGGGTCCATGCACTACCCTGAGACTTCATACGTGTACATGGTCAGCTTCTAGATGAAGCTGGACTGACTGCCAGCTGCAGAATCCATTTTTACAGACCTGCTTTTAAATATGATGTCACCAGCCTACATGGGGGGGGTTGTGTAAGAAATAGGTCACCACCTCTATTGCAATGATGTTGTCACGGGTGTTCATCACAGGATGAGCTGTCTTCTTTATGAGCCTCTTAGAAGAATTTCCTGTCTGGCTCTAGTTCCAAGAACAAAGGGCTTCTACCAAGTAAATGGTTTGTTTTGATCCCGTAGATCCTGAATCTAGTGACCAACCAGATTTTTCTTTTGGCAGTGGCCAAGAAAAATCTTAGGAAACTACACTTGTGGCCCAATTGTTAACATGATTACAAATCATTATCGTCTATCTTGCACACCCACATCTATTTTTCATTTTCCTTTTTCTTCCACTTTTAAATTTTATTTGTCCATCTATCTCTGTAAGCTGCCATACATCTTTTGTGAGAGAAAACAAAGGATGGATGGATAGATAGATAGATAAAAATGAACTCATGGGGACCATGGAGAGAATATTTGAGATTGAAATTGGGCTGATCACTGTACAAGTATCCAAGAGCCCAAGATGTCTTGCGTATGTCTGCCGGTTTCTTCCAATGCAAGCATATATTGCTTCATGAAAACACGCTTTGTCTATATAAGGTACTGTATAAGGGATCGTATCATTTTAATTTTCATCTTAACGTCATGGTACGTATAACTGGGGATCTAAAATAACCTTTCCCTCACTATGAAAATTGTAAGTGCTTGTTGTGGTGAACTAGGAAACACTGAACAGAGAAGGACAAAGAAAATGACATGTTTGGTTGAGGCTTTAAAGCCCTCTATTTTAACCTCCTTAAAATAAAATTAAATGTGACATAAAATTCATGAGGCCTTGCCTTCCACATCTACTTACAGTCGCTGGGCTGAGAAAAGACAAATAGCCTCCTATTCTGGTCGTTTGCAAGAATGTCCACTTGCTTTTTAAAGAGAGACATGCAATGCAAGGAATTTGCATTAAAAGCATTTTTTGGTTTTACTGTTATAATCTAAATTATCTCTAGTCAACAGCTGGAACCAAAGAATGCCAAACTGGGAGCAGGCTCTGCCCTTAGGATTATAGCATCCACATTTCACTTATATATTTTAGAGGGTGGGTTTTAGTTGCCAACTCAGCTGTTGAACTGTTTCAGAATTACAGTCTAAAAAGAGGCATCTATCATGAACATAAAACTAAACCACGTAAATGTATTGCTGTAGGCTTTGTCTTTCTGTGGAGAGTCTGAAAGCGGTTGTTTTAGGGAATATTTACAGCTATTTCATGATGAGTATTTCCAAACTCCTCTTGGTTAGGTCTACAAATAACCAATTCCTCTTACGTTTACAGACTCTAACTTAATTTCATAAATTAAAAAATAATAAAAATAAAGGCTTTCCCTAAAGCCAATCACCTGTGTTAACCAGAGGCAGGAAACCGAGATCGTTCCTCCAAAATAAGAACAGCTCAAAAGGTGTCTCGAGCTGTTACTTGAATGAGAATACTGGCACTCACGCAAATAAGTAGGTTTCCATGTGTGTGGCATTTCAGAGAGACGAGCCAGCCTTTGAGAACTGAGAAAATAATCTGCCATTGACCCCTGATATGGCTTTGACAAGTGGTCAGAACAATCATGAGCATGACCCAAAGGATGTAACCAGATAAAGTATCATATCACCCAAGAAGTACCTGCAGGGACTGGGTAGTCCTCAGGTGAGAACATTCTTTATGGGTGAACAGGAAGGGTGTCCTCTGTTCAGTTAACCCTTTTGCAAACTCTATTTAAATATGCTATTTTCCAGGGAGAGGTTTCAGTTGCTGTATAATATTGTGGCTCAATATTTATAACTGTCACGAAAGATTCATGCTAGGCTCATCTCTCCACCAGTGGGTATAACCATCTTCACTCTGTATCCTCCGTCCAGAGCCCTACTCCTGAGGGCGCAGAAAGGGAGCCCTTAGACTGGCACAATCAGTCCCTTCTGTGTCCGCTCAAGGATCAGATCACTAAACCGCCAGCCCAAGGTGGTGGGAGAGATGAGGAGAGCAGGTGGGGAGATGGTGATGGGGGTACAGACCTGTATCCCCTCCACCCTTCCCATGAGTTTCTATCCGAATAGAAAACTGAAAATGATCAATCGGAAACACATTGTAGATACTGGTACAAGGGCTGAGGCTTTGCTTCCACACCGGGCAATGGAAAATTTTAGGTAAACTGTGCTCATTTTGTCCAACTCAGGGGTGTGGGCCCCGAAATGGTAATGGAAGTGGCAAAAGCGATCCCAAGAGGCAGAAACCCTTGTTTATTAGAACAGATCCAGTGTTCTAGAAGGGTCCATGCTTCAGGCCTAAAGAGCAAACCCTAAAATATTGTTCCATAGTTTATATCTTTGTGTCGTCAGAGTTTTCTTTGATCTACCTGGAAACTAACCTTTATTCTGACTAAATATGAAAGCTTAAATGTTAAGCTTGCCTACTTTCTCACGTGGAACACGTTTACGTGAATCTGAGAGAATCCGTCATGAGTAAAAGTTTTATTCCTTCTGTTTCCTCTATTTCATAGGGAGATCACTGTGGAGAGACCAAGCACACCTTCCCACAGCATCTGCTTCAGTTGCAATCACGGAGACAGAGTTTTTAAAAAGTTGGTGTTATATACAAAACAGAAATAGACCCACAGACATAGAAAACAAACATATGGTTACCAAAGGGGAAAAGGTGGCAGGGAGGGATAAATTAGGAGTTTGGAATTAACATATACACACTACTATACGTAAAATAGAAAAACAAGGACCTACTGTATAGCACAGGGAACTATACTCAATATTTTGTAATAACCTATAAGGGAAAAGAATCTGAAAAAGAATGTGTATATAACTGAATCACTTTGCTGTACACCTGAAACTAACACAACATTGTAAATCAACTATACTTCAATAAAAAAAATAAAATTTAATTTAAAAAAAAGTTGGTCTTGGGCAGTGGTTAAGACTGAACAAATGTTCTTTGTTTCCTCAGATATTTGTGGGAGTAGAAGGTCTAGTTAACATTTCATAATGTCACCACCCTGAGACTGTGATGTGTACCAATGTACCTTTTACCAGAAAACGTGTCTTGCTAGGAAAATATAGTACCCTGTTTTCAGAGCTTGTGTCATTTCCAATAAAGTATCTTTTACCCTCCTAGTCTCTCTGAACACTATTTTTTTTTTTTTTTTCTGAACACTATCTAAATTCTCAGTATCAATCAAGAAGATATTCGGTTCTCAGTGACTGATTCTGAACAAAGGACTTCAAATAATTTTGGGGAGATTCAGGCTTGCTTTCACCTGTGTGGAAACTCAAAAGTGTTCTTAGTCTTTCATTTTACAAATCACTTACCAAAATATTTTAAAGGAATAAGCTCTCTGATTTGAAAAAGCATTATTTCTAACTAAACAGAATCAAAATAGTGTTGCTTATTTTGCAAATGTAGATATGAACAAGGGGAAGAATCCAATTTTGTGGCTAAATGGGGTTCCCTTGAAATCAAGATGTGGTTTATTCAATCAATGCTTTTGTCTTGCTTAGCCAGTGGATATTTCTACATAATAACCTCCACATACTTGAAGAAAGACATTGCATCTCTGAGTGTTGTTTAGGATCTTTATCTTCAGTGGTGCTATTTTTAAAACTGTCCTCATATTTGGTCAATTATCTAACTCTGCTCCAACTTTTCCATGTGCAATAAAATCTCTTTTAGCCAAATTGGTTCGCTATTAGGTTTCTTGTTAAGTGGAAAACAACCATTGTTTGGAGAATTAAACTCATCTAAGTATACCCACACAAAACTACAGAGAAAATTTAATTTTCTTTGATGTCTCAGGAGTTATTTACAGAATAGTCTCATTTTGAAAATGAATTCTTGTCACTTACTATGGCATAATATATATGACAGATGTAGAGTACTGAGTGAAACTAAAATGATAACATCATGAAAAGTTGCTTCTGTGAATTAATTATTGGTATCAACATACCTGTTATCTATTTATTCCTCTTCAAAATCAAGTATAGATCAGACTTCTGGTTCTAGCCAAGATGGAGCATCTTATTCCTCCCAGGTCCTCCCTCTTATAACTGTGGACATAACACAACAAGCAAACAGAGGAAGACTCCAAGGAGGAAAGAAAAAGGTGGAGGGCTTCCCTGGTGGCACAGTGGTTGAGAATCTGCCTGCCAATGCAGGGAACACGGGTTCGAGCCCTGGTCTGGGAAGATCCCACATGCCGCGGAGCAACTGGGCCCACGAGCCACAACTACTGAGCCTGCGCGTCTGGAGCCTGTGCTCCGCAACAACAGAGGCCGCGATAGTGAGAGGCCCGTGCACCGCGATGAAGAGTGGCCCCCACTCCCCGCAACTAGAGAAAGCCCTTGCACAGAAACGAAGACCCAACACAGCAAAAATAAATACATAAATAAATTTATAAAAAAAAAAAAGAAAGAAAAAGGTGGACTGCTAGGGACTTTGGGACGGTGATGAGGGATGAGTTTTTTAGGTTTCTTTATAGCCTTCCATAAATCCCAGACAGGAACTCTAGTGGCCTCCATCCTGGAACTGCCAACAGACACAGATAAAGTAAGCTCTAAGAAAAGTCTGTTCCTCCAGTCAAGGAACCAACGAAAGAGAAGCCTCACGTGGAAAGCCTTTGTGGCAATGCCCGCCCTACCCTAGCCAGACCCTAAGGGGAAATTTCATCCTGCTCACCCTTCATTTCATTGGGAGATGATCTTCCTCCCCACCCCATCCATGCAGAGTCAGGTGGTGGTACTCCAATTCTCCTGCCCGGTGGTGTTAGTAGGACTGATCTGGGAGCTGATCTTACATTTCCTGCCTGTTGGAAGCAGGCAATGCTCCTATTCTCCCACCAGGGTGGTGTCAGCAGGGTGGCATGAGAGATCCTTGTGATGGAAATGTTCTGTATTTTGGTGGCCATATCAATCTATGTGTGTGAAAAATTACATAGCACTAAATACATGCACAGACACACACACGAGTGCATGTAAAACTAAAACTGGTGATCTCTGAATGTCGCTGATGGATTGTATCAGTGCCAGTTTCCTAGCTGTGATATGGGTCCACAGTTAGTTCCACTGGGGGAAACTAGATGAAGGTTATGCGGGCTCTCTCAATTGTTTTTTACAATTGCATGCAAATCTACAATGATCTCAAAATATAAAAGTATTGAAAATAAAATATAAGGTACACCCACCAAAATCCAGTTTTTTCAGTTTTCCATTCAGTCTGATTCTGAATGAATTAGTTCCTATGTTCATGTTACCATAGTTATGAAATTTAAATACTAGCCTCACTAAATATATCTCATCCCCTATATTTATAGCAAGAATACTGGCTGGCCCAATTTATAGATATGGCAGGTGCAGTTAGGCGCCATTTAGGCTGAAGAGGTTCCAATGTCCATGGGCAGGTTTGATGAATAAGATGCTGATGACAGTAGGCAAACCACAGTGTGATGCAGGAGCTCCAGAAAGAGGGTTTATACCTACTTAAGGTGGAATCTGGCACAACGAGAAGGCTCAGCAATAGGACCTGAAGATTGGAGAGGAGAGATGCTGCTGATTAATAGCGTGGTAGCCCTTTAAAACATCCCAGCTGAGCTACTCCAGGAGCAGGTGAACACTTTGAACTGAAAGGCCTATTTTGCAAACAAAGAGAGCCATCCCACAATAAAAGAGCAGAACTTAGAGGACGGGAAGCCAGTTTCCTGCTCTGGTCCTGATCCACCACTGAGCAGTGAATGGTGTTTAGCCTGAGACGCAGCGCCAGGACAAGGCATCTATGAGGCTGGGATGTTGGCAGCTGGGAGCAAGTGGCACAGGCTGTGCAAATGATGGCCAGGGTAGACTAGGCGTGGCAGTAGCCTGAGAGCATAGCCTATACTTTACCCTGAGCATCTATGAGATACCCCCAGGGACTGTTGGGAACCTAAAAAAGGCGGGAGTGTGTAAGGGATAGGGAAAGGAACTATCAGTTTTGTGGATAGGGGCTATCTAGCAGACAAAAATCCAGGCCAGTTGTTCTCAATCTTGTCCACACATAGAATCACCTGGGGAGCTGATAGCTGGGTCTTACCTCCATAGATTTTGATTTAATTGGTCTGGTTGCACCTGGCATCTGGGTTTTTTCTTTTCTTTTTTTTTTTTGAAGCTCCTCAGGTAATGCTAATGACTAGCCAAAGATGAGAACCACTGATCTACTTGTGTGCTTCTCAAACTTAAACTTACAGCAGAATCACCCAGAGAGCTTGGTAAACCTCAGATTGCTGGGCCCCATCCCTAGAGTTTCTGATTCAGTAAGCCTGAGGTGGGGCATGAGAATTTGCATTTCTAAAATGTTCCTGCATGATACTGATGCTGAAGGAACACTCTGAGTGGCACTGAGCTAGGGAAAATGTTTCTTGAGATAACATTTATACTCACCAGGTGGTGTGGGTGTCGGGGACATTGGATAGTGGGAAGAAGTTTAGAGTAAGAGTCAATGAATAGGCTCATAAAGACCTGAGCCTCACCACTGCCTCTGCCACTCAGTAACTACTTCAGCTTAAATAGTTTACTCAAATTTTCTAGACTTAAATTTCCCCATTAGGAAAGCAAGAAAAATTATGCCATCTATTCATAAGGTTGTTGTAATAATTAGTATTTTAAAAGTGCTTTTATCAATGATAAAAGCATTGCATATATTTCAACAATTTAATCCCCAACCAGGGTTCAGAGAAGTTAGGTTACTTGTCCAAAGTCACACAGCTAGTTAGGACGGGATTAGAATTTGAACTTTAGGCAATCTGATTCCCAAACTCATACACTTAAGTATTACACTATACTAGTGCAATGAATACTCACTATTTTGGACAGTAATCACATTAAAAATTAAATGTACATGGAATTCCAAAAACTTCAGATCAGTTTCTTGTTTTCATGAAATAAATATAACACAGTTGAGTAACAGTAGACCTTGGGAATTACCAGGGTTAAATCTACAAACTAGTGTTTCTCAAAGTATATCTTCAGATTACCTGCAAAGGAATCATCTGGAAATTTCCTACTTCAAATCTGTGGAATCACAATCTCTTGGGGGCAGAAGTCTGAGTTCCATGCTTTAAATTGAACATATTTTGTATTCTCCCATGTCTTAGACTGTTCTAGTGTTCCTCTCAATGCTACTTCTTATGAATTTATAATATATTAGTTGGAGCAGCTCAAGTAGAATGGTCTATAGTTTGAGAAAAAATATGTCTTTCCTTTAAGTTTCATAAGTGTGCAAAGAAAATAATGCATGAAATATATGGTTTAAAAACTAGACCATTATCATGTACGGTAGCTTGAGAACCCAACTTAACAAATAAAATAGGCACATCATTTCATTTCAGAGAAAAAAAATGAAAGTATAGCTACATTTCTAACCTCCCTGTTGTACCTCCTCAATTTAAACAGCCGAGGAGTTAAGACTTTTTAACATAAGGTTTATTGACACAGTGACATTTCATAGAAAACCATTCCCACCTGAAAAATTCCTCTGATTCTATGTTGTCAATGAACACTTAATTGCGAATGATATAAACCTCCACACTGGCTATGACGGACTAGCATGTTCCCATCCAGCACAACTAGGAAAGTTGGATAAAGCGTTTTAAAAAAACATTTATTTGAAGGCACCGAAGAACTATCAAGGCAGGGCAGACTTTAGGGGCCAAGATCATCAGAGAGAAGGGAAGTAAAGAGTGTAGCCTGATATTTGTTGCTGCTTTTCCCCTTGAGGGCTTTGCCAATTTGTAAGGGGTGGGGAATGGCAGCTACAGCAGAAGCTGAGAAGAACGTGGCAGCCAGAAGCTAGGAACTGAGCAGAGATGAAAACAGTCTCCGTGGGCTGGGGTCGGGGAGAGGCAGAGTTGCAGTATAGGATTTGCCAAGGAAGACTGGCCCAGGTGAAAGTCCGGGCCTCAGCTGAGACCCACAGGGAGGTACTCCTCAGGAGTAAAGCCAGACTGACAGTAAACAGACTTTGAGTCAGCTCAGTCCCGGGATAGTTTAAAGTGACTGGCCTTACCCCATCTGTCAAAATCAAAAGTCAGTAACCTCTGGAGGAAGATATACTACAGAGCTTTAAATAATCTCTACAGTTTTTCATACATAATGTCTGGTATGTAATAAAAGAGTACTTGGCAAGACCAAATCATTGAAAACCCACAAGAAAAAAAAAATAGACAATGGAAAGAGACCATCAGGAGATCCAGACACTGAAGTTATCTGACATGAATGTTAAGTATATTTTTAAAAAACTGATTAATATGTTCAAGAAAATAAATGGCAAAATGGAGAATTTTATCAAAGAATTGGAATCTATGAAAAAGAATCACATGAAATTGTAAAACTAAAACACATAATAAATATAATAGGGGCTTCCCTGGTGACACAGTGGTTGGGAATCTGCCTGCCAATGCAGGGGACACGGGTTCGAGCCCTGGTCTGGGAAGATCCCACGTGCCGTGGAGCAACTAGGCCCGTGAGCCACAATTACTGAGCCTGAGCGTCTGGAGCCTGTGCTCCACAACAAGAGAGGCCGCGATGGTGAGAGGCCCGCGCACCGCGATGAAGAGTGGTCCCCGCTTGCCGCAACTAGAGAAAGCCCTCGTACAGAAACAAAGACCCAACACAGCCATAAATAAATAAATAAAATTTAAAAATAAATAAATACATAAATAGGATAACTGGGATAAACTGAAAAGCAGATTGACACAGTTGAAGGAAGGATTAACGAGCTTTAAGATAAAGAACTAAAGCATAGAGAACAAAAGAATGCAAGGTTGGTTTAACATTTAAAAATCAGTTTGTGTAATTCAGCACATTAACAGAATACAGGAGAGTAATCACGTGATCCATCCAATATATGCAGAAAACACATTTGATAGAAGTTAACACCCATTCATAATAAAAGCTCCTAGTAAATAAAGAATAGGAAGAAAACCCTGAGTCTAATAAAGAGTATCTACATCAAAGCTAAAGCAGAGAGCACATTTATGCCTTGTTCCCTGAGACTGTAAAGAGGACAAAGATGCCTGGTAGCATCACTTCTATTCTACATTATACCAGTGATCCTAAGCAATGCACTAAGGCAAGAAACAGAGTAAAAGCTATAAGAATTGGAAAGGAAAAAACAAAGCTGTAATAATAGTGACTGTAAAAAATATGAAAGGATTTATGGCCAAACTAATTTAATAAATGAATATAACAAAGTCAGTGAATTAAGGGACAATATACAAAAATCAACTCTATCTCTACATGCCAGCAATAAACAAATGAAAAAAAAAACATTTAAAATATGCCATTTCACACATGAAAAGATGCTCAACATCACTAATTATTAGAGAAATGCACATCAAAACTGCAATGAAGTACCACCTCACACTGGTCAGAATGGCCATCATCAAGAAGTCTACAAATAACAAATGCTAGAGAGGGTGTGGAGAAAAGGGAACCCTCCTACACTGTTGGTGGGAATGTAAATTGGTGCAGCCATTATGGAAAACAGTGTGGAGGTTCCTCAGAAAACTAAAAATAGGATTACCATATGATCCAGCAATACCATTCCTGGGCATATACCTGGACAAAACTATAATTCAAAAAGATACATGTGCACCCCAGTGTTCATTGTAGCACTATTTACAATAGCCAAAACATGGAAACAACCTAAATGCCCATCGACAGATGAATGGATAAAGAAGATGTGGTGTGTATATATATATATATATATATATATATATACACACACACACACAATGGAATACTACTCAGCCATAAAAAGGAATGAAATAATGCCATTTGCAGCAACATGGATGCAACTAGAGATTATCATACTAAGTGAAGTAAGTCAGACAGAGAAAGACAAATACCATATGATATCACATATATGTGGAATCTAAAATATGACACAAATGAACCTGTCTACAAAACAAAAGCAGACTCACAGACATAGAGAACAGACTTGTGGTTGCCAAGGGGGAGGAAGGTGGGGGAGGGAAGGATTGGGAGTTTGGGGATAGCAGATGCAAACTAGTATATATAGAATGAATAAATGACAAGGTTCTACTGTATAGCACAGGAACTATACTCAACATCCTGTGATAAACCATAATGGAAAAGAATATAAAAAGAATGTTTATATGTGTATAACTGAGTCACTTTGCTGCACAGCAGAGATTAACACAAAATTGTAAATCAATTATACTTCAATAAAAAAATTTTTTTAAATAAATAAAATATGCCGTTTAAAATAGCATCAGAAAACATCAGTACCTAGGATTAAAGCCAATTAAAGATATTTAAGACCTCTATACACAAAACTAGGAAACGTTTATACAATAAGTTAAAGAAGACCTACATAAGTATTATCTCTAATCTTTCCTGCCAAATCGTTTCTCCTTTTCTTCTAATCTGTGTAGGCATTCCCTACACATTTTGAAAGGTCAAAAGATCTTTCCAGCACAACATCAAGCCAACTTGATTCCCAACACTCCTTCCTGTGTGTCACCCCTAGCCAACCCCTGCTCTCCCATCTTCTAACGGATACAGGTTGCTTGTTCTATGTTTATTGCAGGTCATAAACACATGCACTTCAGTCAGATGTCTTTAATAACTTCTTTGTGCTTATCCGTTTTCTTCTTTTGAAATGTTGGCTTCCAAAGTCCAGGAACCATAGTGTATTATCTCCCTCACAGCCTGCTAATGAGGTATAGTTTTGATTGAGTGAAGCTAAGAAAAATACAACAGTTTTTAAGAATGTTATTTTAATCTGTTTTAAGGAGGAAGTTTTATTCTATATTTTGACTCTTAAGGATATTTGAATGTGAAAAAAACTATTTAAGAATTTAGTTGCCTTTGCTATTGCTTATTTTCAACTTACTTCTTTGATGGTCTTGAAAAACCACCAAAGGATTATAAATTTTCTGAGCAATGAACTGAGAAAGAATTCTTATCCCGTGATAAATTATCTCCAGGTTCTGTTGAGTTGCTCTGCAAAAAAATTAGGGTATGTGTAAATTGGGGGAAGGAAAGGAAGGGGTTTGTAACCTGGGTGTTTATGTATAACATTGTGTCAATACAATATAGAACAAGTTAACCTTGGCCAAACAAAGGAGGGGAAATCATGAGTGTATCAGAGACTTGTACTGGACTTGTCCCTCTGCCCTGCCTTCGGAGTCAGGGAGAGATTCCTATCCTGTGCTAATTTATGGATTTTCTCTAATAGAAAGTAAGATGTGAATCTCACCTCCAAAGTGAATTTGAGATATTCAATTTAGGGACTGCATGGAAACAGAAATAAAAAGCAACCAACTGACAACCAAAGTTCTTTTCATTAAAGTGTCAGCAAGTCTTCAAAGCTGATGTCTCCTATTTCATACAAATAAAAAGAAAATCAGATGACATGAGGCCTAGAAAATAAACACCATGTTTTTGTTTTTTTTTAATTTTTAAATTTTTTTTATTTTTTATTTTTTTAATGCTATTCTTGTCTGCTTACATTCTTTTTATTTATGTATGTATGTATGTATGTATGGCTGTGTTGGGTCTTCGTTTCTTTGCGAGGGCTTTCTCTAGTTGTGGCAAGTGGGGGCCGCTCTTCATCGCGGTGCGCGGGCCTCTCACTATCGCGGCCTCTCTTGTTGTGGAGCACAGGCTCCAGACGCGCAGGCTCAGTAATTGTGGCTCACGGGCCCAGTTGCTCCGCGGCATGTGGGATCTTCCCAGACCAGGGCTCAAACCCGCGTCCCCTGCATTGGCAGGCAGATTCTCTGCCACTGCGCCACCAGGGAAGCCCAAACACCATGTTTATAATTAGCTCTTCCAGAGATCTGGTCACGTCCATGTGTGACACGATCCAGTCTTAGTATTTCATGAGGCACCAGGAGGCAAAAAAAAATCCTCTTCAAGGAAAATCCCTGTACATGTAAGAAAGGTGCCTACACGATCAGGCCTCCCTACTACCTAACTATGTTGCCATGGGGGTGTCAGGGAGGGGGTCTGGGAATATTTGCCCTGCTCCCTTCTCCCAGTTCTCAGAACTATATTCCTTTCTGTTTAGCTAATTAGAGACTCAATTGGGATTATCAAGGTATTTCTTTTTTCCCTTTGCCCCAGTGAGGGTAAGCCTATTGTATTATAAAAATGCATTATTCTTGTTTACTTAAATTCGGTTTTATGTTATTTGATCATCTAAAAGCAAAGATTTAGATTGGAACCAAAGTCAGTTGATCCTTTTTGCTGGCTTGAGCTGGCTGGTATGATGAAAGGAAGGGCAGCAGTGCCACTGGTATTGTCACAATGTCTAGTTTTAGAACAACAAACAGACAGAAGAATGATAACTGGCACAGGGGAGGCATGCTTAGAAGACTATTGAGGAACTTGACGGTGGAGAGAAGATTTGTGAAGGGGGAAAATGTGTATTATTTTTATCAAGTGCCCTCCTGAAGGCAACTGTTGACTGTCATAAGTCTGCATAGCTGGAACTCTGCAATGGATAGACCATACCTCCTGATATTCATTTGAAAAAATAGAAGACACAATCCCCAAGGACATTGTCCAGACAGTTAGTGTTGAATGGAGAAAGAGTTTACTACAGGCTGGAGTGATCAGGGAAGACTTCCTGGAGGAGGTAATGTTCGGTCTTGAGGTTTGAGTAGAGTTGACAAGGGGACAGGAAAGGGAGTGGCATCCCAAACAAGGGCACAGAAGAAGCAAAGCCTTAGAGGTGGGAAAGTTCAAGACATTTTCAATGGAAACTAAGGAACGTGGCCTGGCTGCAGCAGAGATGTTTGGGGATATAGTTTATTAAATGCATTTGACAACTTAAGTAAAAGGAGAGAGAGAGATGCATTCTAATGACACGCTTCTTTATCAGAAACTTGTTTTTTAACCAGAAGTAATGATAATATCAGAAGCACAAGGGGTACATCTAAGTCACCAGAAAAGACTAGTTTGGATGCAAACATAATAAGAATGAAACACACATCAATGTGACTGACAAAAAGCCCCCATCCTAGATGAACCCACCATGCACCTTCTCCAGGCTTATACCCCAGCAGATGAAAACTTACCGGGACCTTTTACCCACATAGAGCATTAGCTGCCCAGCCATCTTTATATGTTTCTCTAGTCAGTTCATGACTTTAGTCTCCACATTAGTTCACACCTTTTCACTTTCTTCAAAGCTTAAATGAACTCCCACTCTTGAGACAGGCCTGTGAAAAGGACTTTTAGAAGTGAGGCTAGTGGATGAATCCCAGTTACCACCAGGAGTTTGGAATGAGGGACCTCTAGTAGCATCATTTCCTAGGATTTCACTTGTCTTCTTCCCTGAATTTCTCCCTCCACACTTTACAGGTACTAACTCCTGGACTTTTTCTCCTCCCACCTGTACTCTCCCACAGTGGTGTGCTGCTAAACTGGCTCTCTGAAAGAAATAAAGCCTGGATTTGTTAGCATTTGTTGATTTCTCTGGTATAAAGATTCCCACCACAGCTGCTTTCAAGCTACCACCAGCTTGAAATATTTAACAACCACCAAGACCCCGGGAGGCAGGTCTGGCTCTCTGGATCACCTGAGTCACACCGGGCTCCCTTCTCATTCCTCAGACCACTCTTCCCAGGGGCCTCTACTTTCTGGCCTTTGTAGGGGTTTTGTGCTTCATAATAGGGTCGCAGCAACCAGTATCAGCTGGCTGAAGTATCCTGAAATCACTGACGTTAGACCTGTAAGATGCTAAACCACATCTTTTACTGTTCCAGGGGTTAGGGCTCACCTTTCATCTCTCATGAAGTTCAGTATTCTAGCAGGACCAGGCAATGTTAGGGAAGCATTTAACAACAAGAAGCATTAAAAAGCCTCTTCCCTCTTCAACGAAATTCTGGTTCCTTAGCATTCTGGGCATAGTTATTTTGCACACTGACAGGAGGCAAGAGCTCTTATCCCTGATGAATTCTCCTTCAGTGCTTCATACACTTCAATGTTTGTACAATTACCAGGGGATCTTGTTAAAACGTAGATCCTAATTCAGGAGTGGGAGGGCACTGAGCGTTTGCATCTTTAACAAGCTCTGAGGACCACACTTTGAGCAGCAGCAGACCGGATGACCTCTAAGGTCCTTTCCAACTCTGGTTGGAGAAGGTTGGTTGGCCTGTTGAGTAGGACTCTTCATTAACACTCAGCAGTTCTAAGGACTCTAGCGAGGTCTGCCAGCCCTTCAACTCTGTGACCCCACTGCCCTCACTTTTTGCCACATCTTGGCTAAATTGTCGACTAGTACATCCCACCCTGGCAAAGCCCACATCCTCTGCTCCTCACACAGTCACCTTCAAAGCATTTCTCCTGCTCACCCCTTCCTTCCCACCAACCCACCTCCGGTCCCAGCTTACACTCCCTGGTTCCAGGTCCTCGGTCCAGTTTCCGCAGTGCCCTTAGCACATGTGCATTTTTAACTGGGGCTGTTTACACGGTGTCCCTTTTCCATTTGTGTTCTCATGCACATAATATCTATTTACATCCTCTCTTGAGTCTTTAAGAACAGAAATCGTGACTTTTCTCCCTTTTGTCCTCTGCTCGGAGCCAGGTATGTAGCTCCACACAGGTCGTCCCAGGGAGACAACATTCATAAGTGTCAATCAGTGTCTTCTAGTGTCTCATCTTCCCTGTTCCTTTTTTTTTAAATTTTTGTCAGTCCACATAGATAGGTTAATTTTCAAATGCTTTTTATTTTATTATTATTATTATTTTTGGCCACTCCACGCAGCGTGTGAGATCTTAGTTTCCTGACCAGGGATCGAACCTGCACCCCCTGCATTGGAATCATGGAGTGTTAACCCCTGGACCACCAGGGAAGTCTTCCCCCTGTTCCTCTTTAAGTCCTTCCTTGACAGACCTTCCTTTTTCTATGCTGCAAACATATTCTTCCCCTGCAATGTGGTATCACTGAAAACGCCAGGGACCCTGGGTCATAGAGAACCACATCCTTCCCAGCTTCAGCATGTGAAGCAGCACAGTGTGAAGAGCCTGGAAGTGGGGTGAGAAGGTCCTGCCTGAGTTCAAATCCCACTTGCTCCCCTGATTAGGTATGTATGATCAGGTAGGTGATTTTGCCTCTCCAAAATGATTTCTTTGCAAAAAGGGGATAGTGGTGCCCAACTCAAGCAGTTGTAAGGGTTTAAGAAAATAATTCATGGGGAGCACTTAACACAGTGTCTAGCATGGAGTAAAAAATGTGCGACCTTAAACTCTCTCAGTCTTGGCTCCTTGTGGGCAAAATGAGAATAAGAGGACCCATCATACAGGGTATTTGGGAGGATAAAATGAAGCAGGGTGTGCGGAAGGTCTCAACACTCCACCCACAGATGGCCCCCCTTGCTTCTCCTTTCCTGCCATGTGGGCAGGCTCCTGAGGTCAGCCTTGCTCTTGGTGCTTTTTCTCTCCTGCCCCTGCTCCCATTCTCTCAGGCTTCCTTCCTTCTCTTCTTTCCCTTAATAAGTGTTCATTGACTGTAGTGACAGTGTGAGGGGAGAGTGGCATAATATTATTGGTCCCCCTTAAAGAAGTGTAATGGGGAAAAACCATGAGCCTACAGGTAAATGGGGATAGAAATATAAAATAATGACCACTTCTACATTAACTTTTTATTTGGTCATTGAAAATTATGTTACGTGGGAAATATCTGACTCTATAAGACACAGACAGTCCTTCTCTCTAGATGCTTATAACTACAAGTATGAGCAACAACAAAACGTTTACTTTAAATAAGATTAAATTGTGGAAAAATTCAACCTCAAACAGAAATTCTATGGCCTAAAAGCCAGTGACCACGACTTAAAATGATATTCTCAGCTGACTAAAATCAGTCTCTTTTTCTCTCCTGTTTCAATTTTTACTTTGTTGATTGTTTAAAAGAAGAAACTACTAGTGAATTTTGTGTTGCATTCTCTCATTTTACAACGGATCCCAGGGGATATATCTTAAAGAGGGAGTGAAGAATTCGTATTCAAGAATATGTCAAGCTACTGGAAAAGAAGAAAATCCTAAGAAATCCTAAGTCCTTTGCAGAAGGGATACAACAGATGGAAATTGCAATCTTCTTAGATTCTCATCCCTGGCTGTGAAGTAGAATCACTTGGGGAGATTTTTAAAATTATCAAAATCCAGGTCCCAACCTAGACCGATTAAATCAGAATTCCTGGGCATTAGCAGTTTTATAAGTTCCCCAGGTGATTACAATGTGCATCCTGGGTAGAGAAGTGCTCTGTTAGTTGACCAGCAGGAAACACCACCTGTTAAGCAGATTGGTAAAGGAAGGTAAGATTCCAACTTCATCTGAGAGCATGCTCTCACTTTTGTTCTGACCTCCAGCCAAGGCCTTTTTTCAATTCTCCAAATGCATCAAAACTTCACAAAGGCCCTCTGCCTAGAATGATCTTAATCCCTCTCCTTTTTCATCCAGCCCATTCTGGTTCATTCCCAAGGTTCAGCTCAATGACTTCTCAAGGAAGCCTTGGCTAACTTAGACCATAATACCCTATGCTTCTCCTCAGCATATATTGTAAGTAAATGAAGTACTGTGTAATTAATTGTGTTTTACTTTTATGCCTTCCTAGAGCAGGAGTTCTCAAAGTGTGGGCTGTGGACCGATAGCATCAGCCTATCAACTTGTTAGGAATGCAAATCTTCCAGCCCCACTCCAGACCTACTTAGTCAGAAACTCTGGGGCTGGGGCCGGGTTTTAACCAGCCCGCAGGGTGATTCTGATGCAAACTGAAGTTTGAGAGCCAATGGGCTAGAGTCTTAACTCCTTGAGGGGCAAGGATCACACCTGCTTTTTTTTTTTTTTTCTACTGCTGTATCCTCAGTGTCTGCCTCAGTGTCCTGTGCCAGGTACGCACTTGATAAAAATACTTGTTGGATGAGTGTAAGGCTCAAGAATCTGAGGTGGAGGTCTCTATGCCTGGCAGTAGGGAGCATATTCATTTAGGTTAAACTCTCTGCTACATAAATCCATGTGCATCGTGGGAACTTATTCATCCTCAGCTGACGTTGTTGGCAAGGGCCAGCTCACTTAGGGCCTTACGTGGCCTTGTTAAGGATGTTGGTCTTTATCTTAAGAGAAATTAGAAGATATCAAAGGATTTAAACAGTGAAAGGACAGGTTTTAGAGGAAGGAAGAGGGTACTATAGCTTCAAAGAGGGAGGTTGGTTACAAGAGAAAGGGCAGCAATGGTGACAATTGGAAAGAAAGGACTCTGGGTGAGTGTGAGAGGAGGGTAGCTGCCCCTCTGATGGGCTGGTGGCAGAAGACCTCAGGGAGAAACCAGGGGAGGTGGAGGGATGAGACATTTGAATAAAAGGTTTGTGGGAACTGGGGATCTGGGGGATTCTCTGGAGGCACAGGAGGACTCTGGAAAGGAGGCAAGGGGAGAGGGTGCGTGCTGGGAGGAGCAGCATGAATAACCCAAGCTCAACAGTCTCCTGCAGGCAGCTCGGCCCTGGGCCTAACGGAGACCCATGGCTTGTGATGTTGCCTGGCAGGCAGCCGCAGTTTCACATAGAGTTGTTTGGGGCCCATTTAATTTCTAATGAGGAATTTCGAGTAGCTCAGCATCAAGCAGGACCTCATGTTCTTGTTCTATGCATAGTGCCTGGGTTCTGGCTGAGAACCTTATTGTCCAGATCTAGCACCGTTTTTTATCCTCATAAGTTGCTGGATAAGGTTGATTTTTTTCTTCTTCTCAGTCCTCCCTTCATTCATCTACATACTATGTGCCTGGTAGTACTCTAGGAACTAGGGGTTAAATGTTCCTCTGGAATCCTATTCTCATGGCTGGGTTCCCTCTTTCTATAGCCAGATTTCCTTGATGACAACTATCAGGCAAGTGACACCCACTGTCACCTCCAGGAGCAGTAGTCCCAGGCTGTTAACCCACTCCATGGTTCAAAGTCATCAAGAAAGACACAGTTCATGCAGGAACTGGATGGAACAACGTTTCCCTCAAATAGAGGAGAGAAAGAGCAAGATCAGCTTCAGTGGTTGGATACTGGTTCCCCCATGGCCAGTGGGTCTCGCCCTGCCGCTGATGCAGGGTGATGGTCTGCACACACCCTTCTCCTGCTGCAAGAGAAGGACCTGGGCTTCCCTGGTGGCGCAGTGGTTGAGAGTCTGCCTGCCAATGCAGGGGACGCGGGTTCGAGCCCTGGTCTGGGAAGATCCCACATGCCGCGGAGCAGCTGGGCCCGTGAGCCACAGCGACTGAGCCTGCGCGTCTGGAGCCTGTGCTCCGCAGCAAGAGAGGCCGCGATAGTGAGAGGCCCGCGCACCGCGATGAAGAGTGGCCCCCACTCACCGCAGCTAGAGAAAGCCCTCGCACAGAAACGAAGACCCAACGCAGCCAAAAATATAAATAAATAAATAATAAAATTAAAAAAAAAAAATAGAGAAGGACCCGATTCCCTCCTCACCAGTAATGACTATAGTAGAGGAGTTAACCAGGTGCCATATGACACACAGGCTTACACAGAACAAAAGGAGTACATTTGAGTCTAAAACAGGAAAAGATATTCCCGCACAAGGCAATAGGCCCAGCACAGGCTGTGAGGGCTTTTTATTTTCTTAAGGAAGGTTTCCAGGGCCAAGGCCCATTCTTATGTGGCTGTGCAAGAGTTGAAAGACTGCATTTCTCAACAACTATCTCACAGAATCTTGGGATTCTTAGCGTTGAAGGAGATCTTTGGGGTCATTACATACGTTCCCCCATCCGCGCTCCTTTGTCCGTTGTCTACGACGTAGAATTTGGCTGTCAGACGTCAGGATGCTCCATTACCTGTCCCAACTCGCATGCCATGTCCCAGTGAACCCACCCAGTTACCAGCCATTCCTGGGTCTGATTCAAACAGCTACTAAGCCAAAACTCTGACATTTGAGGGAATGAGTATGTAAACAGACAACAGTAAAGTAAGACAGTATATAGGACAATAGACCCACAAGGTCTGCAGCAACCCATCCAGGAAGCCAAACCTCAACCTCTGTAGCCATCGGCCCAGAAGGATCAGGACTTGGACAAAGACTGCCAGCTTCCCTACCTTTAATCCCAGCTTGCAGTGCAGGACCAACCAGAGAAAGTCCAATATGCTCCCCAAGCCAATCACGTAAGCTGCCCCGCTTCTAGTTAGCCTGCGTCCAGCTTTCACAGGTGAACAGCCTCCAATCAGCGCATACCTGAGGCCTCCTCCTTTTTGTACTATGAAGCTTTTCTACTTCCTACCTGCCTTTGAGTCTCTGCCAAACACCAGTGAAGGTGGTTGAGTCTCTTACTATAGACAGCTGTGAAAAAAATAGCCACTGTTCTCATTTGGGAGTTCTTTATGTATTTCCACACATTAGTGGACAATAAATTAAATAAACTTGGAATTATCTCCTAGCTGTCATGGACTTGGTGAAATAAAACTCATAACTAGAAGATGCTGAAAGTAATCTGAGGGGACTAGAACTGCATTTTTATATTTTTCAGTTTCATTGAGTTAAAATTGACATAAAATATTGAATTAGTTTAAGGTGTACAACATAATGATTTGATATAGGTATATATTGTGAAATAATCCATGTTTAGTTAACATCCATACAAATTTTTTTCTTGTGATGAGAACTTTTAAGATCTACTCTCTTAGCAATTTTAAAATATACAATACAGTATTGTTAACTATAGTTGTATATAACAAGATAAACACTATATTTGAAAGTAATGTACATGCTGTACATTATATCCACAGAGCTTATTTATCATGTAACTGGAAATGTGTATCTTTTGACCACCTTCACCCATTTCTCCAACCCTCTACCTCTTACCTCTGGCAACCACCAATCTGCTTTCTGCTTCTATGAGTTAATTTTCTCTTGGTTTTCACATATAAATATCATACAGTATTTGTCTTTCTTTGTCTGACTTATTTCACTTAGCATAATGCCCTCAGGGTCCACCCATGTTGTTGCAAATGGCAGGATTTCCTTATTTTTTATGGCTGAATAGTACTCCCTTGTGTGTGTGTGTGTGTGTATATATATATATATATATATATATATATATATATATACACACACACACCCCACATCTTCTTGGTCCGTTCGTCCATTGTTGGACACTTAGGTTATTTCCATGTCTTGGTTATTGTAAATAATGTTGCCATGAACATGGGGGTGCAGATATTTCTTCAAGAAAGCAATTTGTTTCCTTCATATATATACCCAGAAGTGGAACAGATGGATCATATAGTAGTTCTATTTTTAATTTTTTGAGGAAGCTCCATACTGTTTTCCATAGTAGCTACACAAATTTACATTCCCACCAATGGTACACAGGGGTCCCCTTTCCTCCATGTCTTTGCCAAAACTTGTTATCTCTTGTCTTTTTGATGACAGCCATCCTAACAGGTATGAGATGATATCTCATTGTGGTTTTGATTCACATTTCCTTGATGATTAGTGATGTTGAATACCTTTTCAAGTACCCCTTGGCCATTTGTATGTCTTCTTTGGAAAATGTCTATTCAATTCCTCTGCCCATTTTTAAATCAGATTTTTTTTTTTGCTATTGCATTGTATAGAACTGCATTTTTAAAACATATTTAAATCATATGGAAATCCATGGTCATGGATAGTCATACAGCAGAGAACACTTGGCTAGGGATAAAAGAAAAGAAAAAGACACATGCTATTTTTGCAGGATATGCTACAGACCATCGAGCCAGAATAAAGATAAGGGTAATATTTTCGTGACGTGGATTAAAAAACTGGCAAAAAGAGAAAATTCTAGTAAAAGATGTGACTATGAAATGTCTGCTAAAAATCTAATTCTTTCCAAAATAGAGAATCAGATGCACTTCTGACTTGCTTTGTTAATATTTCAGGAATAAAACAAACCACAAAACCAAAAAGATTATGTGGAAGTGGAGGAGGAATCAAAGCTAACAATCTCATTAGAAAGTTCTGAAAATATGGGAGGAATGGAATGAATTGAATTGAATGAACTGGAGAATGCACAGCTCTGCAAGCAACAGACGAGGAAAGATGGCTGGATCTTGGCAGAGTTTTTCTAGAGTCTTGTAACAGTCAGCTGGATCACTGTTGGAAATTTAACAGCCTGTTTTTTTCTTCTATTCAGCATTACAGCTAAGAGTCCCCACATTTACATATAAAGCAGCGAGGTCTGAAGTGACGTTATTTTAGCATATGGTCTTATTTCTGATATGCTAATATTGGTAGATATTTTGGGCAGTTAGGACTAAACACTGAAATAAGAAAAGCCACCACCTACGCTCTACTACAGTTATATTTCCCACTTAGAGTTAGTGTTTCCAGACTGCCCACACTTCATTTTAATCAACTTCTATTACTTTGCTGAATCAACTTATGAAGTTTGTATTAAAAAACAATATTGCTCATGATTTCATCAGCTCAGTAATCAGCTCAGTAACTCAGTAACCCTAACTAGAGTGGAAGAAATGAATCTCAAATAAGGGGCCAAGTCTTAGGTCTTCCAAATGCACTTCTCAGCATGCATGCACTCCAGAATTTTCAGCTATATCTACATTTTAATGTAACGGCCAATACTATGAAGAGAGGATACTGGAAAAAGCATCTCAGATCATATCTGCATCAAGCAAAGTGTTAGCATTGCAGACTGATTGTTTTTCATTGAAAGATTGAAATTCGTCTTCTTTTTTTTTTTGAAATTATTCTTTTTTGACAGCTAAATATAATTCACTAAATAAATATTTGCAATCATTAAATAAATACTTGTATATCAACTATGTGCAAGACACTGTGCTTGCTACTCTAAAACAGGTTGAATGAAAGGTGGAAGATTTATTCTCCAGGTTTCTTAAGTTTTAAAATGTATTTCCTTGTTTCTACCTATCAATGTTTCTCTTACAGGCATCCAATCTATATATCTTAAAATGCCATAAAAATGGTTACACATTTGTTCATTTAACCTAACTTCTTTGAAGAAACGTCGGTCAAACCAACTGACCTTTAATTAAAATAAGTATTTCTCAAATGTGGTACTTTGGGGGGCTTGAATGATCTGAAAAGCACGTTCGAAGTAGTCCCCAGAAAGCACAACCTGACAAACAGAAAATGTTGAGTCTGTGAAATTCCCCACTGGTTTAGTAGGTATGAGCATCTGGGCGCTGATGAAATGCATGCTTGGACGCCACCCCTTCCACCAAAAGTCTCAGTTCTCCATGTGTGCACACAGTACTCCCATGACTAGGAGGCTATCGATTGTAAATCCACCATCAATTCAACAATAGATATTTGGGAAAAAAGAAGCCACTCTATAAAATGTATACATGGTTATAAATGTTAAAATAGAGAGAAAGGTACATCTTAGAATCCAAGTAATATGATTTTCTTATAAACATACATATATATATATCATACATATATAATGTGTATTTTTTCTCATAAGTATACCTATATATATATTTTAATATCTCTCCCTCTCTCAAACACACACACACACACACACACACACACACACACACACACACACCCCATCGTCTTCATTATCTATGTAGGAAAACCTCCAACATCACAGTAAATATATTTCAATCTCACATCCTGATTAACACATGCCATCAGTAGATGCACATTCCTCACATAAGTGGAGCAGTTTTCACAGTTTGGGTGCCATTCTCCCTTCTTTAGATATTACAGTGCAAATGAGAATTTCAGTGCGATGATATCATGGTTAATTTAAATTTACGGCAGTCAGGAAATTCCCAAAGCAGATGAAGAACTTCTAAACGTCACATGTGAACACAGCTAAGTATAAATAGCAGTGGTGATCCCAACACTGATTTTCATTGTGTTTAGAGGCATTTAAATCATATCACATACGGGACTGGATTCTTTTTATGTTGATTTATATAATTTTAATTATTTAGGAACAATCACTTTCTAAAACTCAATAAAGAGGTTAGATGGGACATTTGTGGGGGAAGTTAAACATGGCTCCTAACCACAGGAGAAAAAATATAAGGCAAAGGAGAAAAGATAAACAAGAATAGACGATGACATAGCCATCTGTCAGCTCCCAAAGGATATGTTGGTTTTCATGATGGTGTTTTCTGTTTTCTTTTTCAATGCTTTACCCAGCAGCATGCTGTTCAGTAAGCAACATTCAGGTATAGGATTGAGACAGACACTACTGATAATAGGTGACTGCCTTTAGGTATCCCTGATATATAACCTGGCTTGTCCCCTAGCAGATTTTGGACAATGGTTTTAAAGCACATGTTTTAATCCAAGATAAGAAGCTCAAGGCTACTAAAGAGAAGATAGACATTTTACATATAAGTGTGTGTGAGTGTGTGTGTGTGTATATATATATATATATACATATATATATACACACACACATAAATATGTATATATAATATATTTCAAATGCAAGGCAAAAGATACTACAAAGTTATTACAGAATGTAAAGACTTCTGGTTCCAGCAGATAGTGTACCAGGATAATCTTAAACTAACCTAGGAAAAACAACTAGAAATGTTGGATAGAAAATAGGAGTATTTTTTTTAAAGTGTATAGAAGTCTTTGTAAAAAAAAAAAAAAAGAAAGAAAGAAAATCTCCACATGCTAGAAAGGAAGAGTGGGGGGATGGGGGGAAGAAACGAAAAAAAAAAGCAAAAAAAAAAGAAAAAAAGGAAGAGGCAACTGAAAACCTGAGAGGTAAGAATGTGTTCTGATGAAGGGGCTATTCTACAAAATGCTATCCACTACAGTAACCTAAGGGCCTGAGTAATTTTTTTCCTTTTAGGTTGACTTAAAATTCTATAAATTTTCCTTAGAATTACAAATCTGATGTGTACGTATTTTAGTGTGTAGCTTGATGAATTTAAAAAATGTTTACACCCATGTAACCAGTACCCCCAGTCTAGATACAGAACACCTCTATCACCTCAGAAAGTTTTCTTAGGCCCCTTCCAGTCAATCTCTATACCCACAAGCAATTATTGTTCTGATTCCTATCACCATAGATTCCAGTGACCATGTTTTTGAATTTTATATAAGTGGAATCATAACATATGTATTCTTTTATGTAAGGCTTCTTTCCACAATGGGGTGAGAAGATTTAGCTATCTATAAGTAACTGTGCCTAAAAGGATTGCTTACCTCTGACAAAACCTAATGATAATGACAAAGGGTATTTTTGGAGAATTTCAACCGACACCCTACTGTACTGTAACGGGAATACAGAGGATTCCAGTATCAATCTCATGTTCTGCCTCATGAAGAAGCTGCTGGTAACCCTTAACCAGTGTGGATGGGGAATGGACTGAATTTGGACCCACCTTTATGGTGCAAATTATTTCTGTCATGCAGGCATGGATCTGTGTGCGAATGCTGACTTTTTCTTCAAGGATCATAGTTTCCAGATTTAGTCTTCACAGGATGCACTTATTTATAGACGTCTTCAAGCACTGAGTCATTATTATTTTGTTAACCTGAGTAGTCCTGCAGCTTCACGTTTCTAACACGGGCATGATGGGTCTTCTCCTTCTCGGGAGCCGGGGACAAGGCAAGTTTCATTTTGTTTTCCTGGGACAAAGGTATGGGAAGGCCTTCACATCTAGTTTCCTCATAAAAGTCTCTTTCTGTTTGAAGAAGCTTTTGTGCAGCACCTTGATGCTTCCTCAAATCAACAATAGCACAGAACTTCTATTTAATTTACTCCCCAGATTGCATGGATTACATACACTGCCAGCAGTTTGGAGCAGTGAGGGCCTGTGGGAGGGACCCTTGACCGGTTTCCTCTCACTCTTTCTAAACGTGGTGGTGATGACAGTGGCCGAGAAATATATTATGGCCTTTCTTTGGCTCTCCAGCTATGGGAATGAATGTTTTTAAATGACTGGGGAGAAGCATAGATACCCAATTATAAATTCCACCACTTCAAGATTTCATTAGCACACTACATTCAGGTGAGCGAGCATTTGGAGCTTACTAGGTAATGACCGATGCTGACCGTGAGCAACTATAAAGCTGCAGGACGGCTGGCATCCTTCAGATGCTCCAAACACACGGCCACAGGATCAGTGCACTGTCCCTGTTGAGCTGTCACATGGGGCTGTGCTAGCTTCCCAGGCTTGAAAAGAAATTCAGGCGGTAACATCCCAGCAGAGCTCGGCGCACATGCCACCCAGGTGACCTTAGCTGATGTGCTTTCTCACAGCTCCTCTCTCCATGCGAACGTCTCTGTCAGTATGTGCACCACTTTCCTCCCAGCGGTCAAATGTTTGACGTTTTAGTTCGTCCGTGATGGCAAAGGTCTTCTTTGTTCGAAGCTCCAGGCAGGGTTTAACCGGAGCAGCTCAGAGCACGGCCACTGGGATTGGATATGTGCTTTGTGATGTCTTCATCTAAATGCTGTTGGACAGCTTCTCCACCACAGCGAAGGAAGGAGAGGAGAAAACATTTCGGCTGGGCCAAGGTGGGCGTGGGAAGGGAAGGAGGTGAGCACAGGCTCCCTGCCCCGTGCAGGAATGCAGGAGTGGAGGAGCGCTGGAGGAGACAAGAGGCCGGTGAGCACGGTGACTGGGATGGGCCTGGGGAGCGCAGTGAGGTGTTCAAGACCTCTGGCACTGGAAGTCGCAGCAAGTGTTGACAAGGAGGAGGGGAGAGGGACCCGGGGGAGAGCCTGGGCCGTGAGAAGGCTTTGCGCGCCCCCCGGCACACGCCACCTTAGTGGGATGCGCTCCTGTGCGGATGCCTGCGGCCTCCCTCCCGGCCAGGCACTTGCAGCTGAGCGGTGAGTCAGCGCTGGGCGGTTGTGCATCCTTTTTTGAAGCCAAGTCTCTAGTCATTTCTGAAAAAAGAAAAATGATGGAGGAGGAGCTGATTTTTCCCCTTCAGAACAGATGTGAGTGAACCCATTATGTGTTTTACTAATAAAAGCAATCACATCTTAAGAGCAGCGTGGGGCTGGGGAACGAACGCTCCTTGAATACCTTTTGTCCGTCAGTGATGTTGCCGCCCATGGTGCCAAAGCATAGGTAGAGCTTGCCCAGCAGCAACACGTGAGGCTCTGCCAGGGCACCACCGCCACTGGAAATACATTTCAGAAAGCCAAGGGGTGCTTTTGCTCATTTGAGAGGCCAGAGCGAGCTGCTCACCCACTACACGTATTTCAGGAACAGATGAAAATGGACTCCGTGCCTGCTTCCTCTCAGCAGTCCCCTCTCCACACCCCCAGAGCCTCCACCTTGTTTCCTGGTGGCACAGAGCTCTACACACCAGCCGCCCCCTCCCCTTTCCCGCAACGTGGGTCTGCCCTTCTGGGTAGCACCCCCACGCATGAGCCAGTCACAGTTATAGGGCCTGTACTCAAATATCCTGGTTCAAATCCTGGCTCCACCACTTATTGGCTGGGTCAACCTTGAATGGGTTTCTTAATTTCTTTAAGCTTCGAAGTCCTCATCTATAAAACAGGAAATCTATTACCCTGGGGTTGTTGTGAGAATCAAATGTAACCATCTGTGTAAAACACGTATCGCGGGCTTCCCTGGTGGCGCAGTGGTTGAGAATCTGCCTGCCAATGCAGGGGACACGGGTTCGAGCCCCGGTCTGGGAAGATCCCACATGCCGCAGAGCAGCTGGGCCCGTGAGCCACAACTGCTGAGCCTGCGCGTCTGGAGCTGTGCTCCGCAACAAGAGAGGCCGCGATAATGAGAGGCCCGCGCACCGCGATGAAGAGTGGCCCCCGCTTGCCGCAACTAGAGAAAGCCCTCGCACAGAAACGAAGACCCAACACACCCATAAATAATAAATAAATAAATTAAAAAAAAAAAAGTAGAGGAATTTAAACAAAAACTCCTAAAGAAACTCAACATTTAAAAAAAAAAAAACAACACGTATCACAGCATCTGATGTATAAATACTCAATAAACACCATCACTGTCATCATCTCAGGTCTTTTCCCCAGATCATGCCTGCTCTGCGTCAGAGCCAGACGACAGCGGCCCCGTCGCATGTGTTGTTCCCTGACATTGTTCTGCTAAACCAAGGTATGACAAAAGCGGAGGGTTTGGACACTGCCAGGACTGAGAAGGAACCTTCTTGACCAGATCTTTTCAACTACTGAAAACCATGCTCAGCAGGTTCGGACGCACATATTTATTATACTACTGGTCTGTCTGACGGAAGGATGTTGCTACACAGTAAGGATGCCCTAAACATTTTTAGCCAAATAAATGATTCCTGAAAAATTTCTGTCTAGCAAACCAAGTCACATATTCCTTCTTTATATCAGGTGGCTTCTAACCTGCTTGAAACCTGCCCCTCTGGAATCCAATCTAATGTGGGAGAGAAGAAGATCCCTAAGCAAGGAACTATAACATCATGTGGTAACGCCACCATTCAGGTAGATGATAATCATGGTAATGACGGCTATGGTTTACTGCGTTCCCACTATGGGTCTGGCATTATACTAGTCAATCCTGTATCTCCACATACTTAATCCTTATAACAACTCTTCAAGGAAAGTCTTATTACCCCAATTACGCAGATGAGGAAACTAAAGCGATGTGGTTCAGGGTCACCCAGTGAGCGAGCGGCAGAGCTCCTTCAGGGACTTCTAATTTAGGTCTGCCTGGCACCACACCCCCCCACACCTGTCTTAAACACCTTGGCCATGTCCTGGGTCAGGGCCTTCCACTGCTATTCTCTCTGCCTCACTCTCTTCCAGCATTTGCACAGTGAATGTCACAGGAGCAGGTGTGAGGGTGGGAAGCTGACGAGTCATTCTGCATGTGAGTCTGAGGAGCCAACAGAATCTGAGTCACACAGATCAGGGATGAGTATTCCCTGAAGAAGGGCAGACGGTCGCCAACAGGCCTGGCCCTGGGCAGCATTTGGAAACAGGTGAACTGCTCTCTAACTCCAGGTACCACAGGCCTCAGGTACCCTACATCTTTTCAAATCTTCTCTCAGGAAATGTGCTAATAAACACTAATATGTGCAATGCGTTGGCCAACCCAAGTAATTTTCGTCTCACTGTGGGAACAGGTCCTAAGCCACAAAACTGAATCTCTAATGGTGGATTTCTATATGTCAGTGACAAATCTGGTGAGGACACACTTCCCTACTCCTGCCACCCCCAATACCTCATAGGTGGCTTTCTGATCTCCTTATGAGCCTACCAAAGCAATTTTTGAAAGGCATTCAGCAAAAGATGGACAGAAAAGTTCTTTGTGACTAATTCCCCATTACTCAGAAAATTTAAGTGGATCAAACATCCCATCCCCCTTCACCCTCTGAGCATGTTGGTAATCACAATGTTACTGTATAATGTGAAAATTTCCAAATAGAACTAAACTCAGGTCTATAAATATACATGATTAAGGTTTCAAATATAGCACTGCTGTATTTTCATGGGGGTTATTTCTGTGTGGTGATTGCCTGGCTGATTTGCAATTTCAGAATACGAATGGCTTTTCTCCATAACTAATGGGAAACTTGGCAGGGTGCTGCACACACAGGCCCTGTCTGAGAAAAAGTCTGTTGAACAGTGGTAAGTGCTCTTCTTTCCAGTTACATAAGCAGAGCTGACAAAAGGCAACAGTACGACTCCAGATCCTGCTAAGATGAAATAGTGTTTGTTTGGTTTCTCTTCTGGTGCTAGAGGAATACTGACTCTTCTGGTAATTAATAATGAAATGATCATGAGTCTGTATCCCTCTATGATATTTTAAATTAAGCGCACTATGGTACAAGTTAGGAATAAATGGCAATGGAGAGTTCTCTGACACTTGATTCACAAATAACTAAAAAATGCTTAAATACAAATGATGTAAATAAATTCATAACCATGGTGACTGAACCAAAGAGGACCTGCCTGAAGCAAACTCTATGGCTGTTATAAGCAAAACATTATCATCTCCAGCAAACGGAGAGAAAAGTAGATTTCCAACGTGTCCTGAACTCCACATCATAAAGCAACGTTTCCAGTATCGTCACAGACAATACAACCTACCTCTGAGCCAGGCCTGTGTGATTATATTCTGAAGCAGTTTAGAGAATGATGGACTTTGGAGTCAAAGCTCAAATCCCAGTTCTCTCACTTATAAATTTTGTTACTTTGGACAAATAAGGCTTAGAGAAGTTTTCTCAACTGTACCGTATTTCTCATCTTTGAAATCTAGAGATTTCAAAGTAATACCGAAGTCTCAGGGTAATTGAGAAAATTAAATGAGAGAAGGCATGTAAAAGCACAGTATTTGGCATATAGTAAATACTCAGTAAACATCTTTAATATTTTGTCTGAAAGTCAATCTTCAGTGTCTCCCATTGATTCTGAGCCTCCTTTTCCTGGCTCCATGGTTCTTCTTTCTGGAGGACCTTAGGACACTCCTTCCTGCCAGCCACTTTCAGGGAAATAGGCCAGGTAAAGAAATAGAACCCAACTCCATGTCAGGACCCCAAACCTTGTGTGAAAGAAACAATTCTAGAGTAGTTGCTCCTTAAGATAGGGGTTTAAATATGGTGGAGAAAGAAAGCCAGGACCAAAAATTTAAACCAACACCAGAGACAGAGTTAGTATGAAGCTAATGAAGGTTAAGTTTCAAGACTCCTCTCTTGCATGGCCCCTTCCAAAACCTTATACCTAATTTTGTGTTCATAATTTTGCATCCTTTTTCTTAAATATGGCTCTTAAATTTGTATACACTTTGGGCCCACCAAAACCTGGAACTGCCCGTGTCTAATGAATATGCTCTGAGCCCATCTGGTAGCAGGGGTGACCTGAAGCTGTGGATCTTTCTTTCACCTTCTTCTAATGAGTCCCAGGATTGGTCAAAGGTCAAGGATAAGGCTATACCTGCAGGTGGGGTCTAAACATTCCTTGATGAAAAGAAGAGTCAGTGGTTATCAGGAATGAGGCAGAGTCTGATCAACCTGAGGATTAATGGTAATTCTCTAGAGACTTAGAGTTCAGTAAGGGAAATGAGACATTACAAAATAGGTACAGAAAGGCATTAAATCAGTGTTTTTCAAATGTGGTCCAGTCCAGCTGTGATGGAATGGCCTGACCAATACTCACCAAGAACAACTGAAAAAGCTGGATAGAAATAGAGAAAAAAATCTGTTTGAAGGCACTAGAAACCTGCTGAGATAGCCAGGGCTTGAAGGGAGGCGACTTATTGAGGTGATCCCAAGTTTTTGCACACTGCTTTACCCCTAGGGGCATGCAATGGACTGAATGGGTATACTCGCAAAATTCTTATGTTGAAATCCTAACTCACAATGTGATGATATTTGGAGGTGTGGCCTTTAGGAAATAATTATGAGGGTGGATCCTTTGTGGATGGGATTAGTGCCCTTATAAAGGGGACCCCATAGAACATTCTTGCCCTCTTTCCAATGTGTGTGGTCACAGAGAAAAGGTGGTCCTTTATGAACCAGGGAGTTGGCTCTCACCTGACCTAAATCTGCCAGCACCTTGATCTTAGGCTTCCTAGTCTAAAGAACTGTGAGAAATAAATGTTTGTTGCTTAAGCCACCCAGTTTATGGTATTTTTGTTATAGCAACCCACATGGAATAAGACAGGGCATTTGGCAATTCTCGGTGCAGGGCAAATGGCTGAGAAGTTAGCAGTAATTTGATGGGGCTGGGAAGATAAAAATTGAAGTTTGAAGCTGCCACGGCAATTAGGACATGTAGAATCAAGATCCTAGAGAAGAGGGGTGCAAAAATGTGATCCCAACGTCAGCATAAATTTTCTTCAAGTTATTTACTGATTAAGTTGTGCAGGCAAGAGGCTTAGAGCCAAACAGAAAGTGGGTGAACAAGCAAAGCAGAATATTTGGCAATTTCATAATGCTATGGAGACAAAACCTGAATTTGGAACCTACCCAAAAGGACTGATCCCCCCAAAATATCTCAGGCCCTCAGCTGGGATGTCTAGATGGTTACACCCTAGGAATAAGAGTGAGCCAGAACTAGACTGACCTTCCCAAAGACAGCACACCAGCCTGGGAGAGGTGTGGCCCCAACTGGATTGAGGTGATCTGCTTCCAGGCTGCCTGTGAGAGCAGAGGATAAATCCTCTCTGGAAGGAGAAAACATCACCCAGAGCCTGTGCAATGTTTCACATACAATGTCAGACATTCATTAAAGTACTGCCAGGCATAGCAAGAAACAGGACTGAGAGAAAAACAGGCAACAGAAACAGAGACAGGTAATCCAGATACTGGAGTTATCAGACACACCGAAACCACTGTGATCAATATGTTCAAGAAAATAGATTACAAGACAGAGAAATGGAATGTGTTAAAAGAGAATAAAGTGAAAATTATGGAGGTGGAAAACGCAAAAACTAATAGTAGCACTCAATAGGTAGCTTTAACAGCAAATAGAGCAGAGCAGAAGATAGGATTAGTGGGGTGGAAGGTAGATGAGTAGAAAACCACCAGACTGCACACCCTGGCACATCCTAGGCAAACTGCTAAAAATCAACAACAAAGCTAGAAATTGTAAAAAAACAGCTAGAGACAAGAGATATTTTGAAAGAAGCAACAAAAGACTGACACCTGACTTTTCCAAAGAGAGATGGAAGTAGAAGAAAATAAAATGATATTTTTTATGTGCTCAAAGAAAATAATTGACAGTTTAGATACATGGGAAAATATCCTTCAAAAACAAAGGTGAAATAGATAAACAAAAACTGAGAGAAATTTGTCAGTAGCACACTTACACTAAAGGAAATACTAAAGGGATTTAATTCTTCATAAGGAAAGAAAATTTTCCAGATGAAAAATAAAGATATATGAAGGAAAGAAGAGCAATGGAAAGGGGAAATGTATGGGTTAATCAAAATAAATATTAACTTGCAAAACAATAATAATGTTTTTATTGGAGTATAGAAAAATTTCTACAAAAATTTATGTAGAAATAAAATGTATAACAATAATAACAAAGTAGGAGGGGGTTTAATAAAATGAGTATTACAAAGTATTAGTATCATGTGAGAGGTAGAACAGGTATTAATTCTTAGTAGACTATAATAAGTCAAGAATGCCTGTTGTACTTTTGAAGATAACAGGTAAAAGAATGTATTATTAGGAATTCCCTGGGGGTCCAGTGGTTAGGACTTGGTGATTTCACTGCCAAGGGCCCGGGTTCAATCCCTGGTTGGGGAACTAAAATCCCACAAGCTGAGCAGTGTGGCCAAAAAAAAAAAAAAAAAAGTGTTATTAACAAACTAAAAGAATGGGAAAAATAAAATAATAACGAATACATTATATATCCAAAGAAAGGCAAGAAAGATGAGAAAAAGTGAACATAAAACACAGGAGAGTAAAATGGTTAAAATAAACCCAAACATATCAATTATATAAAATTAAAATGATCTACTCTAAAGACAAAGATTATTATATTAATTATATATGTTGCTTACAAAAGAAAAAAATTAAATATAAGGACACAGAAAGACTGAGTAGGGATGGAAAAAGATACAGCATGAAAAATCTAACCCAAGGAAAACTTGGTGTAGTTAAAATTAATATACGGGAAGGTAGACTTTAAGGCAAGAAGCATTACTAGAGTTAAAGAGGGACATTCTTCATGATAAAAAAGTCTGCTGATCAGGAAGGTATGATGATTCTAAATATGTATATTTTTAATAAAATAGTCTCAAAATACATCAAAGAAAAATTGACAGAATTACAAGGAGAAATAAATAAGTTCAGGGTATCCCAACACGCTCTTGGTGGATGTGTCAAGAATACAAGGCAGCTCTTCACTCAGGCCATTTCCCAAGAGGGCTGAGTTTGCAGCAAGAAACCTTGAGGGGTGAGGACACACCTCCCTCTGGGACAACAAACAGGTTTGCTTGCTGCTTACGGTAAAAGTGGGGGATTCCCCAGTGCTCCTTTCCTATAACGCAACCCATGACTATGCAGGGACGCATTAGGGCCCTCCATGTCACCTCTGTGGGACTTGGGGTGCAAGAGGAACTGTTGCAAACAAACATGCTGATGCCCATGCTCCTTGCTGTTGTGTGAGTGCTGCAGTCTTCCGCTTCTCACCCAGAAGCCTTGTGTCGTCAACTTATTACTTATAAATAGGTAAAGTCAAATCCTAAACCTAAGAATATGTTACTTACAACAGGAAAACCCTAAATATAAGGACCTGGAAAGTTTAAGTAGGAGAATGGAAAAAATATGCCATGCAAAAAGCAACCAAATGAAAGCTGGTATAGCTATATTGTTAGACAGGGTAGTCTTTAAGGCAAGAAGCATACCTAGACTTAAAGAGAGACATTTCTAAATAATTGAAAACAATCCATCCATCAAGAAGGTATAATAATTCTATGTTTGTATGCTTTTAATAACATGGTCTCAAAATACACAAAGCAAAACTTGATAGAACTAAAAGAAGAAATAAGCCTATAACACACTCAGATGTTTTTTAAAAACACACCTCTCTCAGTAACTGACAGAACAAGCAGACAAAAAAAAAAAAGTGAGAATATAAGGGATTTGAACAAAATAATTAACAATTTATTAACACTAATTTATACGTGTGTGTATATACATATGATGGTACCTAACTTCTACAGAATACACAATCTTTTCAAGTGCATGTGAAACACGTACCATAAAAGTCCTGACAAATTTCAAGGGATTTTCATCATACAGAGTATGTTCTCTGACCATGGTGGAACAAAGCTAGAAGTTAATAACAAAAAGATAAGAAAGATGCCCAAATGCCTGGAAATTAAGAAACCCACTTCTTAAAAGGCATTTTTGTTTTTTTTTTTAAATTGAGGTGAAATTCACATAACATAAAGTTAACCATTTTAAAGAGAACAATTAAGTGGTATTTAGTGCATTCACAAGTTTGTGTAACCACCACCTCTATTAAGTTCCAAAACAGATTCAAAGAAAATGAAAAAATGTGTTTGAAAAAGTCCCAATGGAAATTAGGAAACATCTTGAACTGGATGTTAATGAAAACATGATATGGGATGTGCGCGATATAGCTAAAGCTGTGCTTAAAAGTTATTATACATTACTTTTGCCCATATAAATTTTAAAATTCAGCTTAAATGGACAATTCCTATAAAAACACAACTTACCAAAACCAACAAGAAACAGAATAGTCTTATACCATTAAATAAATTAAATCTGAAATTTAAAACCTCACAAAAAAATCTCCAGGCTTAGATGACTTCA
>NC_045786.1:95412392-95417392 GCF_009873245.2 Balaenoptera musculus | reverse complement strand
TGAATTTGCAGTGAGGATGAATGTTTTGTAGAATTCCAGTTTACTCTCTTGGTTTTCCTAAGGGGATGTGCTCTTCTACCTAATATGTGTGTAATTACCCCTCCCCCCAACTGAAATAGTTTTCCCCAGTGGAATTATTAATTTTTGTTCTTAATTTCATTAAGGTCATTAAAAAAAAAAAAAAAACTGGTTTAGAGCTTTGGGCAGTGTGCCAGGCATCAGTACACAGTATACTCATCTTTAAAACTCTAACTTTAATAGAAGAAAGTGTAAAAAAAGCATTCCGTACGTATTTGGATCTGAGTAGACATTGAGTGGTCCCTTACTAACAATACTGGAATATTGATTTCTTTGGAATTCATGTTCTTCATTTTTCTGCAGTATGTCCAGAGCTATTTGAGTGCTGACTATGTTCTGGGCACTACGTTAGTTGCTATAGCAGGTGGAAAGAGACATAAAACTCATAGCCTTTCCATCAGAGAATTCTCAGCTTAGTGGGATGTATGAAGCATGCACATAATAATTATCATTCTACATGTGCTTTTAGAGGCAAAAACATGCTGGAAGGAGTCAATGGAAAGATATGTTCTGGTTTGTAGAATTAAAGAGACTTTATGGATTGGGGGACTATAGCTGCAGAGGAATATAATTGAAGACAGAGAGCTGTGTGAACCAAGTATGAGGTCTGCTTAAGAAGAATCCAGCGTCACTAGCTGAAAGCTTGTGTGTACAGTCTTGGTGGGAATTAAAGCTGGACAGATTCAGTTAGAAACATATAATGGAAGATACTGAATTTGAGACCTAGGAGTTTATATTTAAGTTAGCAGGCAATGGAAAGCCATTGATGGTTCTAAATAGCAGAGTGCCAGGATCAGAGTTTTCGGTTTTTTATGGCAGTGCTTTTCAACAAGACAGAGATGAAATATATCATTTGGACCAGGTGGTAACTAGGATTCCCAACACTTTTCTGTAACTCCCCTTCCACTCTTCCACTCAAGAAAATATATTGGAACACACTGACGAAGAGTAATATTACTATATAAATATGTAAATCAACTCTCATTTATTTAAAAAAATACATTTACTTTATTATAAATTACTTGCAGTACACTTTATAACTGATCATGACAGAGAGCCGTGTATTGTGACAGCAGTCAAGAACAAAGGTTGATTCTTTTTCTCTCAAAAGATGAAATGCATTAGAATTGTGCCTGTGTTGTTTTCTCCCATTTAGTTTTAAAGCCTCGGATGCCAATTTTTACCTCAGTATTTAGAGTTCCTTTGAACCTAATTAATTCATTCTTTCTACAAAAGAACTTCTGAACCTCAAATTTGCTTTTTCTTCTATAGTTGAAGTGCCCCATAATCCCGCTTTCCATGAGTAGCTAATGTCTTGTCTCCCACTGTATTTCTGCCACCCTATCTACTGGCTTAGATCTCTTTTCAGTTTTGATCCTTTTTCATGTCTTTATTGACTTATTACCTGCTTAAGGCAATTCAGGTAAGCAATAATAATAATATCTGATAGTCACATAGCACATACTATATATGCCAGGTACTTTCTAAGAGTTTACTTAATATTGGGTTATTTAATCCTCAGAACAACTTTATGAGACAAGTGGTAGTATTATTCCCATTTCCAGATGAGACAACCGAGGCACAGAGATCTTGAGTGTCTTGCCCCAGGTTAAACAGTAATTAGTGACAATATGATTTCAGAGCCCAACCTCTTAATGGTTATGCTAAACTGCCTCCCTAGGAAAAAAGTATTTTGTCACAGAACTCTGTGTTATGAAACTTGTATAGCTAAATAGTTTTTCACATCAGTCGGAAAACTTTGAGGTCAACACTGAAGTTCACAAATGTTATAGCCTGGGCATAAACTCATCAAATTTCCCGGTTTATCCAAAAAGAGGTCTTATATTTTTCTGTAAATCTCAGACTTTTAAGTGCCTGTGTAATTCATTTACTTATGTCATATAGCACTATATGTCTTTATAAAAAGGAGTTTTAACATATAAGTGCTTAACCTTTACTTCTTAATGATGATCTTTTAAATTGTTATTGTGCTGACATAATTAGGTGTAACACCTAAAATGCTTTGTGTGTATAGCTATAAAAAGAAAGTAATGTGATCTAGGACTGACAGTAAAGCTGTATCTAGGAAAAAATCCTATGGAAGGTTGAAATTGAATGTGGTAACTGCAATTATCTAAAAGGAAGTCTATTACCTTATGATAAAACTGTCAAAATAATGATTGGGTACTCCCACAAATTGTTCAGAGAATCAATAAAACCAATATTACGTCACGGTTTGAGAATTTAGGAATTCCACTTTCTCCTAATTCATGAGAGAATGCTAATATATTTAAGAATGAGATAATTGTACAGTGTTTTTTTCGGTTTTTTTTTCCCTGCTTCATTTTGTAAGCAGCTCTTATTAGAGTAAATATTTTTGCTTGAGTAGCTTGATGAACAGTGTTCTTGGAAAATCTGAATAGCATTTATTCATTAACCAGATAAAAATGTACAGACAGTATGAGCTACTTCCTTTTGCCATACAAGGACATAAAATGCAACATTTTGAGTAGATCTCCTTTGTTGATGGCAGATAGCTTCTGCTTCATTCAGGGCCCATGCATTGACCTTTGGGATCATAGTCAATCTGTGATGTCATTGTATATGAGCTAACCTTTGTATTTTAATGGGGATTATCAAATTATTCCTGCTAAAACTAAATTGTGTAGATTGGTAAATGATTTCTCTTCTTCACTAAGCCACCTAACCTCCAAATTTTAATTTTTGTCTTTCATCCTAAGACATTGTATATAACTTATACAGGAATGAGTTTTGGTGGACTGTTTTCCTTGTCTTGGTTCATTCCCTGGTCTCACATTCATAAATGTTTGTTGACTTGAAATACATATTTTGTTGATAATGTACCTACCATTTACTTGTTGAGTAAGTAGCACAGGAGTGTGGGGCATTTCAACTCTAGGATTGAGAGGAAATTTTGGAATTTTGCAGGTAAATCCAAAAGCATTGGAATAGAACTTTATTCTTTAAAAAAGTTTTGATATGTTTTATTTGACCTGTACAACAAATATTTGACATAGATAAGGCACACGTTATTTTACAGTTTTATAAATGATAAACAGTGCTCAGGATAAATGACCAGCCTAGTCTGTAGCTAGAGAGGGCAAGAGTTGGGGCTTGAACCCAAATCACCCAGGCCCACCTGCTCCTCTGCTTACCCTCATTGTGTGTCTAAATGCCCAAAGGAATGAACAAAAGCAGTGAGCAAGGGAAGGGACCTAGGTCTTTTGATTTCAGAGTCATCTTTTTTCCATTATCTAATGAATGTGAATTAATAGCATTGTTTAGAATATTACCCAAGTGCTTAGCTTCTCTTAATGTCAGAGAAGTTTATCTCTTTTCTACCTAAATCTTATCTGTTACAGTTTGTGTATATTTCCACTTGTTGAGTTGGAATCCCAGTTTGATCCTATACTAGCTGTCACCTTGATTAACTTCTTTGGGAGCCATGGTTTGCTCTTCTTTAAAACTGGATAACGACATCTACCTTTCAAGGTTATACAGATTAAGGATGATTATGTAAAGTATGTAGCATGCTGCTTGGCACATAGTACCACTCAAATGATAGTGACTTCTGTAGTAATAGACAGTGATATTCCAATACTTACTTGAAACATAGGAAGGAATTAATTTACCCTTCATCTTCTTTAAGTACTCTTGAAATTCCAATTCTCTGATCATTGTGGAGATCCTGAAACCTCTTGAAATACTTTCTGTGATGTTCTTTATGGGGAGAAGTTCATTATCGTCTTATCAAAGCTGCATAGAATGGGAGGATGAACTCCCATCTCTTGAATTCTCTTACTAATTAATTTTATCTTGTAATAACAAAACAGCATATGGATGGTCTATCTATGTACTATGGAAATTTAAAACCTTTTTTTTCTGCCATAATCATTCATAATTATACCTCCTCACACTTCAGGAATTCTTTTAGCCGAGACTCTTTCAAAAGCAACGGGAGTTGGGTTTTTGGTGGTAATGGAAGGGTTATATTTCTCATGAGGTCATTTCTGGGGGCAGAAAGCCCACTGGAACGCTTTTACTTTTTTAAATAAAAATTTTATTGAGATACTTTTAGATTTATAGAAAAGCTGCAAAGATAGTACATTGCATTCTCCCTGTACCTGTCACTCAGTTTTAGTTACCCCTAACGTTGTAATTTTATATTACTGTTTTACGTTTGTCAACACAAACACAAATAATTGTCAAGTAATTGGTACATTACTATTAGTCAAACTCCAGACTTTATTTTAATTTTACCACTTTTTTTAGTTAATGGCTTTTTTCTGGTTCAAGATCCTGTACAAGGTCCCACATTACATTTAGTTATCATGTTCCTAAATCTCCTCTAGTATGTGACAGTTATTTAGCCTTTGCTTGTTTTTGATGACCATAATGGGTTTGAGGAATGTTGATCAGGTATTCTGTATGTCTCTCCATTTGGGTTTATCTGATGTTTTTCTCCTGATAGGACTGGATTGTAGGTTTGGGGAAAGAATACCACGGAGGTGAAGTTCCCTTATCATCATGTCATATCAACGGGTACATGATACCAATATAACTTGTCACTAGTTATGGTAACCTAAGTCTCTTGGTTAAGGTGGTAGTTGCCAGATTTCTCCACTGTAAAGTTGCTATTTTCCCCCTTCCGCACTCTGTATTCTGTAGAAGCAAGTCACTAAATCTAGCCCACACTCAAGTTGAGGAGGGAGATTAAACTCCACCTCCTGGAAGAAGGAGTATCTAGATGTATTATTTGGAATTCTTCCGTAAAGAAGTTTTATCTCTTCTCTTTATTTGTTTAATCATTTACAAAAACATATTCATATATATACACTTGTGTATATTTTTAATTTGAGTTATATTCGAAGTAGACACCTTTCATTTAGATTCGGGTGTTA